>NW_007248777.1:13220-19018 GCF_000164805.1 Carlito syrichta
GAGTCAGGATCTCACTCTGTTGCCCAGGCTGAAGTGCAGTGACACACTCACAGCCACCACAGCCTTGACCTGCTGAGCTCAAGGCAATCCTCCCACCTCAGCCTTCCTAGTAACTGGAACTACAGGCATGCACCACCACGTCCAGCTAACGTTTTGATTTATTATAGAGATGAAGTCTCATCATGTTGCCCAGGTTGGTCTTGAACCCACGGGCTCAGGCAATCTTCTCACCTCAGCCTCCCAAAGTGCTGGAATGACAGGCGTGAGCCACCGCTCCTGGCCACAACACCCTTTCTTTTTTTTTTTTTGAATTGAAGTCTCATTCCGTCGCCCAGACTGGAGTGCAGTGGCACGCTCCCGGCCACCACAGCCTCGACCTGCTGGGCTCTGGCGATCCTTCCACCTCAGTCTTCCAAGTAGCTGGAACTACAGGTGCGTGCTACCATGCCCGGCTAATTTTTGATTTATTGTAGAGACGAAGGTCTCGCCAAGTTGCCCGGGTGGGTCTCGAACCTATGGGCTCAGGCAATCCACTCACCTTGGCCTCCCAAAGCGCTGGGATTACAGGTTGAGCCACCAGCCCGGCCCACAACACCCTTTCAATGGGAGTTTGCAGAAGAGACGATAGAGGCTCAGGAGGGTCAAGTGACTTGTCCAAAGCCACACAGCCAAGAAGCCTCGGAGGTTCCTGCTGCCCGACTTCCGCTAAAGAAGGGGAAAGAGGAGGCCCGATCCTAGACACTGGGAGGGAGGAGAGGGACCCCAGAGGGAATGGGAAGGAGGGGCCTGCATAGGACACTCTGACTCGCCCAGGACATCTGTCCATCAGCCTGCCTGCTCGTCCACGGGCCAGACTCTTTGCTGGGCACTGGGGGCTCAGAGGTGAGCAGGCTCATCTCTGCTCTCACAGAGCTCATGGCACAGCAGAACAGAATGGAAAGGGAAACTGAGGCAGGAGCCCATCACCACCCGTCTGCTAGCATTCACCGAGGGTCTCCTGTAGGCCAGGCTCAGGGCTGGGCACACAAGGGAAGCTCCAGGGCCCCGCCCCGAAGGGTGTGTCCTAGTGGGGTACAGTCTTGACCTTCCAGAAGCCCCGCCTCCCAACCCCTGATCCCTGGGCGTGAGGCAGAGCCTCTGGGAGGACCGGAGGAATGGCAAACTGAGGGTCTCCATGGTCACCCTTAGTCCTGGATCCAGGACCCAAGTGGGGCCCTGGAGAGGCTGGAGATGGGAAAAGAGGTCATTGAACGACGGGAGGGTCGGCAAGGGCCATCCATTCAGGACACACCACGGCCTCCTGGGACCATAGCAGATCTCAGAGTCAGGAGGGGCTTGTGGCTCTCACCGAGGGACGCGGCTTGCCCAAGGCGCCCGTCTTCCTCCTGGAGGCTCACCGGCAGCAGCAGCCCGCTGCCCTCCGGAGCCCAGGTCAGCCCAGGAACGGGAGACACGGAGTGGTGCCAGGACTCGCTTGAGGGTGCACTGTCACCTCGCGGTACAGGCAGACTCGGATGCGGGGTGGCCCGGCTTTCCACCACCAGCTCACACCCCAGGGTCGGCAGATCCAGACCCCTGTGGCATTGCAGGATGGCACTCCGTCCTGGGGAGAACATGAGGCATGGAGCCAGGGGGCGCTGGGCTCTGTCCTCACGGGACCACCCAGCCAGGCCCCGGGAGCCCTTGGGCAGCAGCCCGTGGAGGAGCCAGCAGCGGGCCGTTGCCCTTGCAGGATCCAAGCCCTGCTGGGCCCTCTGGAGGGTAACTTGCAGGCCATCAATTTCCTGGCTGGGAACTCTGGGAGAGGAGCCCCTTAGGCTGGGATCAGAATCAGTGCATTCCTGATCTGCTGGATGAGAGACACCATCTTTTTCTCCTTGCTTGGGTTTCGGAACTCCTGAGTGTCTCATGAGGGCCGGGAGGATGGCCTCTGACGCCCTCTCCTTGACCTGGGCAGGCCTCTGCTCCCTGACACCGAAGTGGAGCACCCCTGCCTGGTCTCCTGGCCCTTCTGACCCCAGCACTCCGGGTTTCTTCCAACCTTGGAGGCGAAGGCCCAGCAGGTGCTGACCCACATCTTAGAAAAGCCAGTGAGTTCACTGCGAAGAGTGATTGGAAAGCAGGTCTGCTGTGCACCCTCGAGTCTGCGTGCCAGGAGCAAGCCAGCCCTGCCTTCTGCCACCTATTCTCACCTCCAGGCAGGAGCAGGTGGTGGTCTCTGGGCCTGGACCCCAGCACAGGCTTCCAGAGGAGGGTCTCCCTGCCCTCCAGAGCTGGCTGTGCAGTTGGCGAGTTTGTTTCCTTCCAGTCCCGACCCAGCTATGCCTGTGGCCCTGAAGCCTCCGCCTTCCTCCCGGGCTGTTTTAGCAATTGAGCTACCCATTGGCTCGCCTCAGTGGAAACCCACAGGCCTTCCTCACAGCACTGGTAGTATCGCCCCTCTGAGGACTGTGCCAGAGTCAGGGTGCCCGAGTGAGGCGAGAGAAAGGCTATGGCGGGGCGGTCCTTTCGCGGCCTGGGCCTCCACTCGAGAACTAAGGCTTCAGCGGCCCTGCAGAGGTGACTGACAGCAGGAAGGGGGTGTGGTCACAGGACAGGTGGCCTGACCCCATGTGCCCGTGCTGGGCCCCATGGGCGCTGCACAGGGTGCTCACTGGGCCCAGGCGGCAGGTCGATCCTCACTGGGGGTGGAGTCGAGTGGCTGGCCAAGGTCACTGGGCTGGTACACAGCAAGGTCAGGACGGAACTGTAGCTGCCACACAAAGCTCCAGTGCACTGGTAGTGTGGGTGTTCACCCACGGCCTGGCCCTTGGCAGCAACGCCGTGCCTGTCCCCCGACCCAGGCTGCCTGGTAGGTTCTCCTGGTGAACCTGGGGAGGCTTTGCACCCCAGTTCTATCCACACAGCAGGTGTCCGGGACCCAATACTAGGTCCAAAGCCCCCTGTGGCAGCCTGTGGGTTCTGCTCAGGGGACCCCCATCCTCTACTCCTGCCTCCACTAAACCCTCCCCAGCCCTCCGGCTTCTTTCTTTTTTTGGAGTCGGCGTCCCACTCCGCCAACCAGGCTGGAGTGCAGTGGCACACTCATGGCCACCACAGCCTCAACTTTTGAACTCAGGTGACCCTTCTGCCTCAGCCTTCCAAGTAGCAGGAACCACAGGTGTGCACCACTACCCCCCGCTAATTTTTTTTTATTTAGTGTAGAGACAAGGTCTCACCAAGTTGTCCAAGCTGGTCTTGAACCCATGGGCTCAGGCAGTCCTCTCGCCTCAGCCTCCCAAAGTGCTGGGATTACAGGCGTGAGCCACTGTGCCCGGCGTGAAGTTAATTTATATGGTATATTTTATGTAACCCAATATGCCTAAAATACTATCATTCCAACATGTCATCAAACTACAAATGATATCATACTTACCTGGCAGGGGAGACACGATGAGCACGAAGGTGGTCTTCCCAGGGCAAGGCCTCTCCGTTGTTCTCCAGGTGTGCTGACCCCTGCTGTTTCCCCAAATGGGGGGAAACTCCACTGCATAACTTGTGGTAGTGGGCAGCTGCATTCGAGCTCTCCCCCGATGTTAAAAAAGAAAAAAATAGGCCGGCTTGGTGGCTTAGCCTGTAATCCTAGCACTTTGGGAGGCCGAGGCGAGTGGATTGCCGGAGGCTGTGGGTTCGAGACCCGCCCGGGCAACTTGGTGAGACCTCGTCTCCACGATAAAAATAAATTAAAAAATATGCCGAGCGTGATAGCACGTGCCTGTAGTCCTGGCTCCTTGGAAGGCTGAGGCGGAAGGATCACCAGAGCCCAGCAGGTCTGTGCTGGGGTGGCGGTGAGTGTGCCACTGCACTCCAGCTTGGGTGATGGAGTGAGACTCCGACTCAAAAAAAGAAAGAAAGAAATGCAAATTATTGACAAGATGGTTCACATCCTTTTATTCCTCCGGCTTTGAGATCTGACATGAGTTTTGTACGGACAGCGCATCTTGGTCGGATTGGCCACATTTCAAGTGCTCAGCCACCACAGATGGCAAGTGGCCACTGGCGGGACCGTGCGGCCGGAACAGGGTGAGCGAAGGGGCAAGGGTCACCTTGGATTTCATTCCAAAGCTTCGAGAGGGCATGGGAGGGCTTTGAGGGGGACATGGTAGGCTCTGACCCCTCTTTGGAGGCTGACTCTGGCTGTTGCTTGAAGGACTTCTGAGCAGGCGGGATTGGCTGCCAGCGAGAGGCCCAGTGGGGCTGGGTGGCCTGGACCTTGTGGATGGCAGCTGCCCAGAGCTGCAGGAAAGAATGCCAAGGCCGTGGAGCGGCGGAGGGGCAGGGAGGCAGGGAGGCCGTCTGCTCTTCTCCCTGCCTTTGACCAAAATCCCACCCAAGTCACCTCCTCCCTACTGCTGCCTTCCTTCCAGGAAGGCCTCTACACAGGTGCTATTTAAAAAAGCCTTGAGGAACCAACCAGAACTTTTGGCAGGGGCCCAGAACCGAGACGTCTACCACTTTCTGTGTCTCATAGAATCATTGCATTTCAGCAAGAAAATAAATCCCACTGCTCAGGATCTCACTGTCTCTGGAGCTGTCTGGGTTGAATCTCTACTGCTCCTCTAGCTAGCTGTGTGACCTTGGGCGAGACACATCCCCCTCTGGGCTTCTATGCTTCATCCATTCACCAAAGCACCAGTAAGTGCTATCTCTTGGGGTGCCTGGATGAGGGGAATGGGTTTATACCTGTAGAAGGGCTTGGATGCGTAAGAAGTGCTCTGGACATCTGTTATTGTTGTTGCTACTATTATTGTTTGTTTGTTTTCTTTTTTTTGAGTTGGAGTCTCACTCTTTTTGGCCAGGCTGCAGTGCAGTGGCATGCTCACAGGCACTGCAGCCTCGACCTGCTGGGCTCAGGCGATCCTTCTGCCTCAGCCTCCCAAGTTGCTGGAACTACAGACGCATGCCACCACGCCCAGCTAGTTTTTGTGATTTATTGTAGAGATGAGTTGTCCAGGCTGGTCTTGAACCCCTAGGTTCAGGCAATCCTCTCGCCTCAGTCTCCCAAAATGCTAGGATTACAGGCTGAGCCACCACACCCAGCCTGTTTTCTTTTTTTTTTTTAGTTGGAGTCTCACTCTGTCGCCCAGACTGGAGTGCAGTCTCGACCTGCTGGGCTCCGGCGATCCTTCCGCCTCAGCCTTCTGAGTAGCTGGAACTACAGTCACGTGCTACCACACCCGGCTAATATTTTTTTTGATTTACTGTAGAGATGAGGTCTTGCCAAGTTGCCCAGGTGGGTCTCGAACCCTCGGGCTCAGGCAATCCACTCACCTCAGCCTCCCAAGGCGTGGGATTATAGGCTGAGCCACCGAGCCTGGCTTGTTTTCTTTTTTTAGCCAGAGAAGACTCTGGAGTGCAGTGACACAATCATGGCTCACTGTAGCCTTGACTTCCTGTGCTTAAGTGATCCTCCCACCTCAACCTCCCAAGTAGCTGGGACAACAGGCATGCACCACCATGCCCAGTTATTATTTTTTTTTTAGTTTTGTAGAGATGAGTTCTCGTTATGTTGCCCTGTCTGGTCTCAAACTCCTGGGCTCAAGCAATCCTCCCACCTCACCCTCCCAAAGTGCTGGGACTACAGGTGTGAGCCACCACATCCGGCCCTGTTGTTGCCACTGTTATTAACAGATGAGAGCAGTGAGGCCTAGGGGTAGGAAAGGACCTGTCTGATGTCACACAGCAGACCCAGGCACAGGAGGAAGCAGCCTCTAAGCTGTCCGGCTTCTGGCCCTTCCATGGAGTGGCCCCTCGCCTGA
>NW_007248777.1:19162-20128 GCF_000164805.1 Carlito syrichta
ACCTCGGTGCCTTGCACAAGACTCGGCCTCCCTGGACCTCAGTGTCCCGGTTACACTGACCACATGTGACTGAGCAGCCGATCTGTGCCCAGCAACAGACCCCGAAGTGCTCACAGCTGATGGGGAGGAAGGACCCACTGCCAGGCAGGCTGGGGTGTGGCCTCCGGGGACACGGACCCCATGGCCCAGATTTTCCAGGACATTTCTGACTGACCTGCTTCCCTCATGAGAGCCATGCATATACTGGATCGCACATCCTAGTTTTTAAAATATAATTTACCACCATAATAAAGTTGAGAGCAGCCGGGCTCGGTGGCTCAGCCTGTAATCCCGCGCCTTTGGGAGGCTGAGGTGAGTGGACTGCCTGAGCCCGAGGGTTCGAGACCCGCCTGGACAGCAAGACCTCATCTCTACAATAAATCAAAAAATCAGCCGGGCGTGGTAGCACCTGCCTGTAATTCCGGCTACTTGGAGGGCTGAGGCGGAAGGATCGCCAGAGCCCAGCAGGTTGAGGCTGCGGTGGCCGAGAGCGGTCACTGCACTCCAGTCTGGGTGACACAGTGAGACTCCAACACACACACAAAAAAAGAAAACGTACTTAACATCACTAAACATCAGGAAAATGTTAGCCAGAGCTACAGTGAGCTATCATCTGATACCTGTTAGGATGGCCATCGTGAAAAAAAAAATGATGACAGAATATAGTAAGTGTTGGCAAGTATGTGCATGATTGTGGGAATGTAAAATGGTGCAGGCCAGGCTCAGTGGCTTAGCCTGTAATCCCAGCACTTAGGGAGGCTGAGGTGAGTGAATTGCCTGAGGCTGTGGGTTTGAGATCCGCCGGGGCAACTTGGTGAGACCTCATCTCTACAATAAATCAAAAAATTAGCTGAGCGTGACAGCACGCGCCTGTAGTTCCAGCTACTTGGAAGGTTGAGGCGGAAGGATCACCAGAGCCCAGCAGGT
>NW_007248777.1:20509-23163 GCF_000164805.1 Carlito syrichta
TGGGAGCGGCCACTGCACTCCAGTCTGGGCGACAGAGTGAGACTCCAACTCAAAAACAAAACAAAACAAAACAAAAAAATGGTGCAGCTCCTATGGGAAACAGTATGGAGGCTTCTCAAAAAAGTAAAAATGGAACGACCATTTGATCCAGCAATCCCATTTCGGGGTATTTCTCCAAAAGAATTGAAACAAAAACCTCCATGTTCATGGCAGCATCATTCACAATAGCCAAGAGGCAGAGGACCGTCTAAGTGTCTGCAGCTGTACAGACAAACAAACTATGGTGGTGGGCACAGCAACACATTATTCAGGATCAGAAAGAGAGGAACCGCATCACATGCTACACCATGGATGAACCTTGTGGACATCATGCAAAACGGAACGAGTCAGTCACAGGACAAACACCACACTATTCCACTCACGTGATGTATCCAAAGCAGTCAGACTCACAGAAACAGAGCAGCACCGTGTTGCCAGGGGCTGTGGGGGGTGGGAGCAGAGAGTCATTGGGTGTAGAGCTGTAGTCACGCACATAAGTTATCTCTCAAGGTCTGCTGCACAATAACTGCCTTTATAGTTAACAAAACTGTAGAGTACTCTTACAAATCTAAGAAGGTACATCTCATATGTTTTTTACCACAATAAAAAAATTTATTGGCTGGGCTCGGTGGCTCAGCCTGGAATCCCAGCACTTTGGAAGGCCGAGGCGAGTGGATTGCCTGAGCCCAGGGGTTCGAGACCCGCCTGGGCAACTTGGCGAGACCTCGTCTCTACAATACATCAAAAATGAGCCGGGCGTGGTAGCGCGTGCCTGTAGTTCAGCTACTCGGAAGGCTGAGGCGGAAGGATCGCCGGAGCCCCGCAGGTCGAGGCTGCGGTGGCCGGGAGCGGCCACTGCACTCCAGTCTGGGTGACAGAGTGAGACTCCCACTCAAAAAAAACCACTACAAAACAAAATTAAAATTAAAAATAAATAAATAAATAAATAGCTTCAGTCTTGTGGGGACACGAACCCTAGTGTGCACATCTGTCTCTCTGGTTCCCATTCTCCCTTACCCCCCCCAACTTCTCATCCCACCAGGCTTGTGTTTGAAGTCCAAGAGAGGAAGCCGTGGACTCCTCTTCCTCTGGCCATCTCCACTCCCTCCACTCCCTCCACTACCTCCTCCGGCCCTCAGCACTTTACAGGCAGGTCCTGAAAAGCGCTTCCTTCCCCGACTCCCACCTGGTCCTGCTGTCTTCCCGCTGGGCTGGGACCGTCTCCCACCCCTCTGTGCCCCACATCCAAGCTGATCATACGGCAGGGGCAGAGTAGGGGTCTGGCGAATACTGGGTGGGAGCAGGTCTCTGGAGGGAAGGACTGGGGACCGGCAGGACCAGCACTGAAATGAATGTCCATAAAAAGCCCAGCGCCGGGTTGGTGGCTCATGCCTATAATCCCAGCACTTTGAGAGGCAGAGGTGAGAGGACTGCCTGAGCCCACAGGTTCAAGGCCAGCCTGGGCAACTTGACAAAACTTCATCTGTACAATAAATCAAAAAACTTAGCTGGATGTGGTAGCACACACCTGTGGTTCCAGCTACTTGGAAGGCTGAGGCAGAAAAATCACCTGAGCACAGCAGGTCCAGGCTGTGGTGGCCGTGAGCACACCACTGCACTCCAACCTGTACAACAGAATGAGACTAAAACTCAAAAAAAAAAACAAAAAACAAAGAAGCCCTCCAAGCCCCAAGTCCCCTGGGGAATAAAGGCTGGGCACTTCTCTGCCTGCAGGTGAGTGGGGAGAGGAGGTGGGGAGGGCAAAGTGGGGTGAGGAGAAGCTGGGGAAGATTCCCTTTTTTTAAAATTTGAGTTGGAGTCTCACTCTGCCACCCAGACTGGAGTGCAGTGACCACTCCCGCCCACCGCAGCCTCGACCACTCTCGCCCACTCGCAGCTCCAGCGATCCTTCCGTCTCAGCCTTCCGAGTAGCTGGAACTATAGGCGCGCGCTACCACGCCCGGCTCATTTATTTATTTATTTGTTTATTATTATTATTATTATTTTTGAGCTGGCGTCTCACTCCGTCGCCCAGACTGGAGTGCAGCGGCCGCTCCCGGCCACCGCAGCCTCGACCTGCTGGGCTCCGGCGATCCTTCCGCCTCATCCTTCCGAGTAGCCAGAATTACAGGCGCGCGCTACCACGCCCGGCTGATTTTTGATTTATTGTAGCGATGAGGTCTCGCCAAGTTGCCCAGGCGAGTCTCGAACCCACGGGCTCAGGCAATCCGCACACCTCAGCCTTCCAAAGGCGCAGGATTACAGGCTGAGCCACCGAGCCCGGCTAAGATCCCCTCTTGAGGAGGCCAAGGCTGGGACCACAGCAGAGAGAGTCTAGCTGGCCCTCAGAGCCAGAGCAGGGAGGAGTGAACAGACCCTGCGGCTGCTGGGGGGAGAGACAGGCTGTCTCCTTCTGCTCCCTCAGGATCTCAGCAGCCAACCACAGGATGCCCAGGGCGAAGTGGCCGGCACCTCAGCCCCGGTGGCAGGCGGTAGGCTCAGCGGCTACAGGGTACCCACGTGGGGCGAGCCTTAGCCACCTCGGCTCCCAGGCGCCGAGACCCAGTGGGTCTCGAGGGACATGGTAGGGGTAGGGCGGCTGGGACAGACGCCCC
>NW_007248777.1:23416-24063 GCF_000164805.1 Carlito syrichta
AGCCGAGGGTCTCAGGGACCAGGCCCATGGGCTGTGTGGCCTACAGCAGGTCCCGCTGTCCGGCTGCCTTTCCTCTCCCAGCCTCTGCGGGCTCAACCGGCCATGGGTCCAGCCACACCCACCCCGGGTCCAGACATGGGTCTCACCACTGACCACCCTGGGAGGTTCGGCCACAGGTCTAACCAAGCCCACCCTGCAAAGTGTGCCAGAGCAAACCAGGGAGACGCTGTTTGGGGAAGACTGGGCCCCTCTACCTGCTGGTGATGGTGTTAATCCAGCCCTTTCGTTGTGCAGAGAGTGATCCACCTGGCCTGCCCTGGTGTTGGATTCTTTTTGGGCAACTCAAGTGAAGCAGGATGTAGAGAAGGAACGTGGGATCTGGACCTCATGTGGTCAGTGAGTGGCCAACATGCCACTGAGTGCTCAAGTGCACCAGAAAGGGAGTGTGAGTTGGTGCAAACCTTGGACAGAGACTTTGGTGTAATTTGCCCAAAAGCAAAATGTGCATGTCCAACAGCTCGGCCCTTTGCTTCTGAGAATCAGAATCAGTCCTACAGAAATGATTAGACAGGACTAAGCTGGGGAAGGCAAGTCAGATGGCAAGCTGAGTTATTTTTGTTGTTGGTTTTTTTTTTTTTTTGAGTTGG
>NW_007248777.1:24083-99955 GCF_000164805.1 Carlito syrichta
AGGCAGAACCCGCGGGCTCAGGCAATCCACTCACCTCAGCCTCCCAAAGGCACGGGATTACAGGCTGAGCCACCCAGCCCGGCTAGGAAGGTGTTTTAACAACACAGCTCGTCTTGAAGTTGCTGTCCCATTTAAAATCCTTCTACTTTTCTTTTTTTTTTTGAGTTGGAGTCTCACTCCGTCGCCCAGGCTGGAGTGCAGTGGCACACTCACAGCCACCACAGCCTCGACCTTCTGGGCACAGGTGATCCTTCTGCCTCGGCCTTCCAAGTAGCTGGAACTGTAGGCACACACCTTCACGCCCGGCTAACTTTTTGATTTATTGTAGAGATGAGATCTCACCAAGTTGCTCAGGATGGTCTTGCACTGGTGGGCTCAGGTGGTCCTCTCATCTCAGCTTCCCAGAGTGCTGGGACTAGAGGCGTGAGTCACCCCACCGGGCCTTAGGCCGTGTTTTAGAACAAACCACCAGGGGGCGCTTGTGTGTCAGGGGCGCCGACAGGTTACCCCCCAAAGCACCTGGATGTAAACGACAAAAACAAATGACAACATCCAGCCTTACCCAAGGGCCATTCCAGGCTATGTCATCCCCGGAAGCTCTCAGTAGAGACGCTATCTACCTGTTTCTCATCCTCTCCCCTGTCCTTTCTCCCAAGCAACTCCCCTTCCAACATGTTTTTAAAAGGTCATCCCAAATTGGGAGAGACCAGGAACCCAGAGGACACGAAACACCTGGACCTCAGGCTGCGGTGCGCCCAGCCCCCTCTGCCCTTTTGCCTGCATCTCTGGCTCTAAACCCAACCCTTCCTTCCCGTCTCCTGCTAACTACCCTTTCCTCTCCCTCGGGTCTGCCTGCCTCAGGTATGGGGTCGTCCAGGTGGGCGCATTTCATACCACCTTCCCCCCACCCCCGCCCAGAGTCACCCTGCATCTCCACCTGAAGAGTCCAGGCAAGGATTTCCCCTCTTCCTCGGGAGGGGCTTGGATGAGACCCCAACCCAAATGTTCCCTCCCCGCAGCCTCTGCTGAAGACCCCCTGCACAGGTGGGGGCAGGCCCCCAGACACTTGCCCGAAGCCAGCCCCTTCCCTGCCTCCTGGCACCCTCGGGATCTTCATTCCGAGTTCCTGGGCAGCCACTCCATTTTCCTCCTGGCCCCTCCCGGAGAGGCTCCACTCTGGCTGGGCCCAGGCTGCTCCCAGGGTGAGGCCACTCCGCCCCCAATCACACTGGCCCGTGGTGTGCCCGCCCACCCTTGGATGCCCAGCAGGGTCTCTCCCTGGACCTTGGTTTCCCAGTCCAGAGGGCCCCCAGGCCGTTGTCAGCTAAGATGGCTGTCCTTACCCCCAGCCAGCAGGTTTTTTCTTCATCAAGCTAGTCTGTTAAGGGGAGGATAAGAATAAAAAAGAATCTTTATTTATTCTGACTACCAGGCTGTTTGCAATGACAGTTCATAGGGAACTGAATTCTGAGCAAAAAAAAACATTCTGGAGGGGATGAGGCCCAGGGTCTAGAGAGGAAGGGAGGGAAGGAGGGAGGAGGGAGAGAGGAAAGAGGCTGAGGTGGTCTGTCCTCTCCCTGCCACAGGAAGGCGTTTTTTTTGTTTTGTTTTGTTTTGTTTTTTTGAGTTGGAGTCTCACTTGGTCGCCCAGACTGGAGTGCAGTGGCCGCTCCCGGCCACTGCAGCCTCGACATACTGGGCTCCGGCGATCCTTCCGCCTCAGCCTTCCGAGTAGCCGAAATTACAGGCATGCGCTACCACACCTGGCTGATTTTTATTTGATTTATTGTAGAGATGAGGTCTCGCCTGCCCAGGCGGGTCTCGAACCCGCGGGCTCAGGCAATCCACTCACCTCAGCCTCCCAAAGGCACGGGATTACAGGCTGAGCCACCCAGCCCGGCTAGGATGGACATTTTAACAATGTTAATTCTTCCTATCCGTGAGCATGAAATATTGTTCCATTTGTTTGTGTCTTCTTGGATTTCTTTAAGCGACATTTTTGTAGTTTTCATTGTAAAAGTCTTTCACTTCTCTGGTTAGGAAGATGTCCAGGTATTTCTTTTTGTGTGTGTGGCTTTTGTGAATGGGATTGTGCTTTTTATATGTTTCTCTGCCTGCTTGTTGTTGGTGTGTTAGAATGTGACTGTCTCTTTCACATTTATTTTGTACTTGGATACTTTGCCCAAGTCTTATCAGTAAAGGAAGGTTTTTAACAAATTCTCTTGGGTTTTCAAGGTATAGGATCATACTGTCAGCAAAGAGGAATAACTTAAATTCCTCTTTTCCTATTTGGATACCCCAAATTTCCTTCTCTTGTCTAATTGCTCTAGCTAGGACTTCCAACACAATGTTAAACAAGAGGGGTGGGAGTGGGTAACCTTGTCTTGTTCTGGTTTACAGGAAATATTTCCAGTATCTGTCCATTTAGCAATATGCTAGGTGTGGGTTTATCTCAGATGACACTTACTATTGTGAGGTATGTTCCTCTATGCCTAGTTTTGAAAGTTTTTATCAAGAAGGGATGCTGGATTTTATAAAAAACTTTTTCTGCATCTAATGATATAATCATGTGGTTCTTATTTTTATATTTGTTAATGAATTTAATTACATGTATTGTCTTGTGGATGTTGAACCAGCCCTCATCCTGGGGATGGGGCCTACTTGGTCATGGTGAGTGATTTTTGAGACATGTTGTTGGATCTGATTTGCCAGAATCTTGTTGAAAATTGTTGCATCTGTGTTCATTAGAGATATTGGTCTGTAGTTCTCATTTTGTGTTGGATATTTACCCCATTTGGGTGTCAGTGTGATCTTAGTTTTGTAAAATGATTTGGGGAAAATTCCATCTTTCTCAATTACCTGGAATGTTTTCAGTAGGATTGGTATTAGCTCATCCTTGTATGTTTTGTAGAATTGCACTGGAAAACAATCTATTCTGAGGCTTTTTTTTTATAAGTAACTTTCTTGTGACAGAGTTAATTTACTGTTAGAAAGTCCTCTATTTCATTTGGATTATCAAGTTTCCATACTGGTGTGCATAGTAATCTCTCATAATCTTTTGTATTTCTTCAGGGTCAGTTGTGATTTGGTCTTTTGCATTTCTGATTGTGTTTATTTGGGCTTTTTTTCTCTTTTTCTCTTTTTCTTGGTCAGACTAGCCAGGGGGTCATCAATCTTGTTTATTCTTTCAAAGAACCAGCTTTTTGTTTTTTGATTTTTTTAGGGGGGGATATTTTTGTCTTCTATGTTCTGTTTTTGGGCTTTCACTTTGGCAATATGGATTTTTCTGCTGAAGTTAGGGTTTTAGTGCTCTTGTCTTTCCAGCTCCCTTAGGGGATTTGCTAAGCTGTTAACTTGTGATGTTTCCAATTTCTTGATATGTGTTCATAGTGATACAAATTTTGTTCTTAGAGTTATTTTCACGTCATCCCAGAGGTATTGGTAGGGTGTTACTTCATTTTCATTTTTTTCCAGGAATCTTAGTTTCTGTTTTGATTTCACTGTTGATCTAGTAGTCAATTCAGCATCATGTTGTTTAGTGTTTATATCATTGTGGGTTTGGGGGGAATTTTGTTGGTTTGATATTTACTTTTATTCCACTGTAGTCTGAGAAGATGCATGGTAGTATTTCTATCTTTAGGAATTTTTTTAATGCTTCATTTTTGACCAAGTATGTGATCAATCTTGGAGTATGTTCCATGTAGTGATGAATGGAATGTATATTCTGTGATTGTTGGGTGAAGTGTTCTGTAGGTATCTATTAGGTACATTTGGTCAAGTGTCAAGTTTAGGTTCCAGATCTCTTTGTTGATTTTTGCCTCAATAATCTATCTAGGGTCGTTAGTGGAGTAGTCTCCAGCTATAATAGTGTTAGAATCAATATTGTTTTTTACATTACTTAGTAGTTGCTTTATAAATGCTAGTGCTTCTGTATTGGGTGCATATGTGTTTAGCATGGATATTTCTTATTGATGGATTGAAATTTTTATATTATATAGCGTCCTTCCATATCTTTTGAAAATTTTCGATAGCTTAAAGGTTATTTTGTCTGATATTAAGATTGCAAATCCTGCCTTCTTTTGTGATCAATTCACCTGGAAATTCATTTTCCATCCTCTAACACAGAGTCTGTGTGCCTTCCTTGTGATAAGATAAGTTTCCTGGATGCAACAAATAATTGGGTCATGGTTTTTCATACAGCTTGCCATTCTGTGTCTTTTCAGTGATGCATTTAGTGCATTCACATTCAGGCTGATTACTGAAATGTGATTGTTTGTCCCAATTTAGGGGTTCTTATAAAGTTTTTTCTTTGTTTCTTTATTTTAGCTTTTGGGGAGATGGAAGTTTGTGTTTTCAAGTTTGTAGTCACAATGTATTCTTTCTTGTTTCTGTGTTCTTCTGTTCTCTTGGGAAGTGCATGGTCATTCATTTTTTCTTTCTTCTGTGCTGAATACATTTTTAAGCCTTTCCTGTAGTGATGGTCTGGAAGTTGCATGATCTGTCAGGGACTGGATATCTGGGGAGCATTTTAATTCTTCATCATTGATGAAGTTGAACTTGGTTTGGTGGGAAATTTTTGGTTGAAATGTTTTATCTTTGAGGACTTTGCTATTGGACTCAGGTCCTTTCTAGTTTGTAGTGTTTCTGCTGATAGGCCTGCTTCTATTTTAATGGTTTTCCCTGGTTGGTAGTATGACCTTTCTCTCACTTCCTTTAGGATTTTTTCTTTTGTGGCTACTTTTGTTGTTGTTGTTGTTGTTGTTGTTATTCTTTTTTTAATCTTTTTTTTTTTTTAAGATGTGGGATATAACTCAGGGTTAGGAATACAAAGGTTTATTATTCAGGTACCCTTGTTGATGAGGTGTGTCCCTCCCTCCCCTAGCAGTTTCCCTCAACTGCCAACCCCTCACCCTACCTCCCCTGGCAGTTTTCCAATACTGCCAATCCCCTTCTTATAGTATTATGATAATTGTTCAAGGCCTGCTTATGAGTAAGAACGTATGGTACTCCGTTGTTTCTGTGATAGATCACTGAATATGATCAACTACTTTGTATAGGCAAATTGCTATGTGTCTAGGAGTTGGTCTTCTCGTTGATGTCTTGTGGGGTTCTCTGTCTATTGTGTTTGGATAGTCACATCTCTGCTGAGATAGAGAAAGTTTTTTAGATAACCTCCTGGAATACTTGCTCCAAGGTGCTCTCCTTTCCCCTTTCTTTTTCTAGTATACCAAACAGGCATAGGTTTGCCCTCTTAATTTAATTGCACATCTCTTGGAGGCTTTGTTCTTTCTTTCTTAGTTTTCTTTCTATTATTTTTTTTTCCTCTTTTAATTTTTATTTTAAAATTATGGGGTACAATTTAGGGTGAGGTATACAAATATTCATTGTGCAGTTACCCTTGTTGATGAGATGTGCCCCTCTTACACCAGGCAGATATTGCCTACTGTCGATCCCACCTACCCCCTGCCCCTGCAGTTTCCCACTACTGTCAATCCTTTTCTTATAGTATTATGGTAGTTATTCAAGGTTCACTTATGAGTGAGAACATGTGATACTCAGCTCTTTGTTTCTTTGTTAATTATGAACAATTATCATAATACTCTACCATAGAGTTGGCAGATATTTTTTCCCAGTCTGTGGGCTGTCTCCCTGCTCTCTTGATGATTTCTTTGGCTTTGCAGAAGCTTGTCAGTTTAATGAGGTCCCACTTGTCTATCTTATCTCTTATGGCCTGAGCACTTAGGGTTTTGATCAGGAATTGGTTGCCAGTTCCAACTGGTTGCCAGTTCCAACTGGTTTTGATCAGGAATTGGTTGCCAATTCCAATTGGTTGCCAGTTCCATAAACTCTAATTTCATTCAGAATGCTGCAAAGTTCATGATTGTGTCCTCCTTTATGGCTGCATAATATTCCATTGTGCACAGGTACCATTTTTTTTTTTTTTATCCAGGCCTCTTTTAATGGCAGCATGGTTCATTCCATGTTCTTGCTATTGTGAAAAATGCTGTGATATACATGCGTAGGTATCTTTTCCAAAGACTGATTTGAGTTCTTCCAGGTATATTCCTAGTAGGGGAATTACGGGGTCATAAGGAAGGTCGAAACTTTAGAACTTTTAGTAATTGTCACACTGATTTCCATGGGCTGTACTAGTTTACACTTCCACCAACAGTGTAGAAGTGTTCCCTTTTTGCCACATCCTCTCCAGCATCTGTTATTTTTTCAGTTATTGATGTTGGCCATTCTGACTGGAGTTAGGTGGTATCTCAGTGTAGTTTTAAGTTGCATCTCCTTGATGACTAGTGAGGCAGAACATTTTTTCATGTATCTGTTGGATGTTCATATGTTTTCTTTTGAGAACTATCTGTTCATGTCTTTTGACCACATTGCAATGGGGCTGTTTGTTTTTTACTTTTCAGCACATTTGAGTTCCTTGTAGATCCTTGATATTAGGACTTTCTCAGATATAGAGTTGGCAAATATTTTTTCCCAGTCTGTGGTCTGTCTCCCTGCTCTCTTGATGATTTCTTTGGCTTTGCAGAAGCTTGTCAGTTTAATGTGATCACACTTGTCTATCTTATCTCTTATGGCCTGAGCACTTAGGGTTTTGAACAGGAATTGGTTGCCAGTTCCAACTTCCATAAGAGTGTCTCCTGCATTTTTTAAGGTTCTTACAGTTTGAAGTTTTACATTTAGGTCTATGATCCATTTAGAGTTAATTTTTGTGTATGGGGATAGGTAGGAATCCTGTTTCAATCTTCTGCATGTGGTCAGCCAGTTTTCCCAGCACCATTTACTGAATAAATTCTCGTCTTTCCAGTAGTGAGTGGTGGAGGTTTTGTCGAAGATGAGATGGTTGAGAAATTGAGGTTTTGCTTCTGGATTCTCAATTCTATTCCATTGTTCTATATGCCTATTCTTGTACTGATACCAGGCTGTTTTGATTATTGTAACTTTATAATACAGTTTAAAGTCTGGGAGTGTGAATCTCCTGCTTTGTTTTCTTTGCTGAGGATTGTTTTGGCTATTCTTGGTAGTTTATGTTTCCATATGAATTCCTGTATTTTTTTTCTAGGTCTGAAAAAAATATTGCTGGTAATTTGGTGGATATTGTATTAAATCTGTAGATTGCCTTAGGTAAAATAGACTTCTTAACAATGTTGATTCTTCCAATCCATGAGCATGGAATATTTTTCCACTTTTTTGTGTCATCTTTGATTTCTTTGAGCAGTGCTCTGTAGTTTTCAATGTAAAGTTCTTTCACATCTCTACTAAGGAAGATGTCAAGGTATTATATATATATATATATTTTTTTTTTGGGTGGCTATTATGAATGGAATTGTACTTTTTATTTGGGTTTCTATTTGTTTATTATCGGTGGAAAGAAATATGATTGTCTTTTACACATTTATTTTATACCCTAGACTTTGCAAAAGTTCTTATCAGTGCAAGGAGTTTTTGGGAAGATTCTCTTGGGTTTTCAAGATATACAATCATGTCGTTTGCAAAGAGAGATAACTTGACTTCCTCTTTTCCTATTTAGATACCCCTGATAATCTTCTCTTCTCTGATTGCTCTAGCTAGGACTTCCAAACGTATGTTGAACAGAAGGGGTGAGAGTGGGCATCCTTGTCTTGTTCCAGTTTTAAGGAGAAATGGTTCCAATTTTTGTCTGTTTAGGAGTATGCTGGCTGTGGGTTTCTCGTAGATGGCTTTTACTATTTTGAGGTATGTTCCACCTTTGAGGGTTTTTTAGAAGGATGTTGGATTTTATCAAAAGTTTTTTCTGCATCTAATGATATAATTATGTGTTTTTGTTTTTATGTCTGTTGATGTATTTAATTGTGTTTATGGTCTTACAAATGTTGAACCAGTCTTGAGTCCCAGGGATGAAGCCTACTTGGTCGTGATGAATGATTTTTGAGATGTGTTGTTGAATCCAGTTTGCTAGGATCTTGTTGAGAATTTTAGCAACTATGTTCATCAAAGTTATTGGCCTGTAGCTCTCTTTCTTTGTTGGGTCTTTACCTGGCTTGGGTATCAATGTGATGTTATCTTCATAAAATGATTTGGGGAGAGTTCCATCTTTCTCAATCGCCTGAAATACTTTATAGGATTCCTCCTTGTATGTTTTGTAGAAATCTGTTGGAAAGTCATCTGGTTCAGGACTTTTTTTTGTAGGTATTTTATTATGACTTAGTCAATTTCCTTGATTTTTATTGGTCTATTTAGGGTCTCAATTTCTTTTTGTTTCCACCTAGGGAGGTTGTGATGTCAGAAAGTCCCCTCTTTGTTTAGTTTTTCAAGTTTGTTTCCATGCAATTGTACTTAGTAGTCTCTGATAATCTTTTGTACTTTTTCAGGATCGATTATGACTTAATCTTTTGTGTTTCTGGTTGAGTTTATTTGGACTTTTTCTCTCTTTTTCTTGATCAGTCTGACTGGGGGACCATCAATCATGTTTATTCTGTCAAAGAATCAACTTTTTGTTTCTTTGACTTTTTGTTTTAATTTTTTGTCTTCTATTTCCTGGATTTGGGCTTTTATTTTGGTAAACTGGATTCGTCTGCTGAAGTTATGGTTTTGCTGCATCTTGCTTTATCAGCTTCCTTAGGTGACTTGTTAGGATGTTAACTTGTGAACTTTCCGTTTTCTTCATGTGTGTTTGTAAAGATATGAATTCCCCTCTTACTACTGCTTTTATGGCATCCCAGAGGTTTTGGTAAGATATTTCTTCATTTTCATTTGTTTTCAGGTACCTTTTAATCTCTGTTTTGATTTCATTGTTGACCCAGGATTGCTTAGCGTTATACTGTTTAGTGTCCATTTTTTTCTGGGTTTTTAGGGAACTTCGTTGCCGCTAATATTTATTTTCATTCCACTGTGGTCTGAGAAGGTGCATGCGAAATTTCAATCTTATGAAATTTGCTCATGCCTGATTTATGGCCAATGATGTGGTCGATCTTGGAGTACGTTCCATGTGGTGATGAGTGGAATGTATATTCTGTGGTCATTGGGTGGAATGTTCTGTAGGTATCAATTAAGTCCATTTGTTCAAGAGTCTTATTGAGGTTCCAGATCTTTTTGGTGAATTTTTGTCTTGATGATCTGTCTAGGGTTGTGAGTGGGGTTTTAAAGTCTCCAGCTATGATAGTGTTATAGTCAATCTCTTTTTTAAGTTTGACTAGAAGCTACTTTATGAATGTTGGTGCTCCTATGTTGGGTGCATACATGTTTAGGATGGATATTTCTTGTCGATGGATTGAACCTTTTATCATTATATAGTGACCAACTTCATCTTTTTAAATTTTTGATAGCTTACAGGGTATTTTGTCTGAGATTAAGATTGCAACTCCAGCTTTCTTTTATTTTCCATTTGCCTAAAAATTTTGCTTTCCATCCTCTTACTTTGAGTCTGTGAGTGTCTTTCTGGTGAGATGTGTCTCTTGGAGACAATATATTGTTGCCTCATGATATTTTATCCATTTTGCCATTCTATGTCTTTTCAGTGGTGCATTTAGTCCATTCATATTCAGGCTAATTGTTGAAATGTGAGAGTTTATTCCTGTCATGAGGTTCTTATACAGGTGTTGTTGTTCCTGTTAGTTTGTTGTGTTTCTTTTGATTTTGTGGTTGATTCCTGTATGTTTTCAATCTTTTTCTTGCACTCTTGTGAAGAATGCTATTGTTCTTTTTTCCCTTTCTTCTGTGCTTAATACTTTCTAAAGTGTTTCTTGTAGAGCTGGCCTAGAGGCAGCCTAAGTTCTTAGAGATTGAATCTCTGGGAAAGATTTTAATTCTCCCTCACTGATGAAGCTTAGTTTAGCTGGATATGTTATTCTTGGTTGAAATTGATTATCTTTGAGAACTTTGATAATTGGGGTCCAAGATATCCTAGCCTGAAGTGTTTCTGTAGATAAATCTGCTGCTATTCTAATTGTTCTTACCCAGTAGGTAGTCTGACCTATATCTCGTGCTGCCTTTAGAATTTTTTCTTTTATACCTACTTTGTTTAGGTGAATTATTATGTGTCTAAGAGTTGGTTTTCTCATTTGTTGTCTTGCAGGGATTCTCTGAATCTCTTGTGTTTGAATGGTCACATCACTGATGAGATGAGAGAAGTTTTCTTGAATAATTTCATGGAATATTTGTTCCAGGGTGCTCTCTGTCACTCTTTCTGCCTCAGGAAATCCAATTACTCTTAGGTTCAGCCTCTTGAAGTAATTGCTAAACTCTTGAAGTTTTTGTTTTGATTTTTAAGCTTCTTTTCTAGGTTTTTGACAGTTTGGGTTAGTTCTATATTTTGGTCCTCAAGTTCTGAGATTCTTTCTTCTTCTTGGCTAATTCTGCTTTCCATGCTTATCAGTTTGTTATTTGTTTCATTCACAGTATTCTTTACTACTGTTATCTCAGTTATCAACTTCTTCCTATATTCATCCTGTCTCTCCTCAATTCTTTTTAATTTCTCTATTAATGTCTTGATATCTGGGTTTGTAGTTTGAGACAAATCATTCTGGGGGCTCTTTATTATTTGTATTCCAAATTCTGTTTTCTCAGTTTCTGAATTTCCAGGGATCTGTGAGAGACCCATATTCTTCTTTTGGTTTTTCCTCATTTGTGTAGATTATCTCCCTGCTACACACACACTCTCCCCTTTGTCTTTAATTCTGGTTTTCAGGGATGGTAGGGTTTCTTTTACTCCCTTATGTTCAGTCTCCTATTCTTCCTTATGTGGATCCTCTAGCTTTGTTCACTTCTGAGCTGGACTGTGGGGTGGGGATTGTACTTTTTGCAGTTTTGAGATTTAGTTGAGGAGGGAGCTGTGTTTCAGAATCTATCTGCTAATTCCAGTATCCACCAACCAGTGTATGGGCACCCTGGAACCCACTTCCCACTGCCTTACAATCTGTCCATGCAGTGAGTGTTTGGGTTGACTTCCTGGAACAAAATGAGGCAAGAAAAAGGAATATAATGGAAGAAGGAGGGGGGTGGGTCAAGAGGAAAGTGGAGTGAGAGAAGAGTAAGGGGGAAAAACAGACAGATATACCAACTAACAAATGAAAATCTATACAAAGACAGAAAAGAGATCAACAAAAACAAAAGCAGAAAACCCCTAGAGCATATAGGCAATCACACAAACACACAGTCCAATAAAATCCTACCTATTGATGTTGACTTCCCCTACACAAACCAGGGGTCTAAAGAATAGAAAGAAGCATGAAAAAAAACAGTAAAGCAAGTATGAAAACATTATCAAAACCTGAATGAAAGAGAGAAAAGAAAAGAAAAGAAAAGAAAAGAAAAGAAAAGAAAAAAAGCAAATAAAACTGAGCCAAACAAATAGTCAAAATATAAAAACAAAGAATCAGACTGGTTCTGAGGTCCTTCCTGGATGCCCAGGGTCCCTTCAGCTCTGATCTCTAGTCCCTCCCCTCTGCTTTCATCAAAGGCAGATAGGGTTACTCATAGCTTCGGTCAGTTGCAGCAGATCTACTTTGGGAGGGGGGAGAGTCAGATCTGAGGTCACTCAGCTTGCTGCTGACAGGTCAGCCATACAGATCTGAGTTGTCTATGTCTGATTCAGCTTGGGAGAGGGGCTTCTGTCTCTCCTGGTTTGATGAGATTACCTTAGGCAACAAGTTGGAGGTTGAGCAGAGGTGGGTGGAGCAATGCAAATCTCTGCTTGGTCCTGGGTCAAAGAAAATGACTGTGGTGGGCATCTCTTCACTGGGTATGGAGTCCTCTCCAGCTTTCCCAATCCTCTCTCTCCACTGTTCAGATCCAGGGCTTCCGCTGATCCATTATGACAGGCGATGTGGGTCAGGTGCCAGGCTATGGGAATCAGTTGGATTCAGCAGCAGGCTTTTCTCAGGCACATTCCTGCAGCAGCAATAGACCCATTCCCACAGCAGCAGATGCTCCTGTGCACAATCATTCTGGCCATGTGCCAATTTCAGGGTGGTGGGGGATTGCAGTCACCCTCAGAGGAGGGACCTGTGTGCATGCACCTACTTATCCCCTCAGGTGGACTTTCACGCTTCCACCAGCACCCTCCCACTCACTCAGAGAGTCTTTATTAGCAGTTGTCTCCATGGAGACTCTTACAGACCAGTCTGTCAGCTGCCATCTTAAGCTCCCTCTTTCAATTATTTTTACAGATTGGATTAATTCCATGGTTTGGTCTTCAAGCTCTGATATTTTTTCTTCTGCTTGATTAATTCCGCTTTCCATGTTTGTCATCTTATTATTTATTTTCTTGATGAAATTTTTTATGACCAAAATCTGTTACAAATCCTTTCAGTGTTGCATCTTGTCTTTCTTGGGTCGTTCACTCTTTCCATCCATTCCCTAATCCCTGTTGTATTCTGGGACCATTTGTTGATGTCTTCCATTGTTTGGGCTCTGAGATCTGATATTTCAGGCATTTTTTCTTTGTAACACTGGGAATTACCTGTGTCCCTCAGTTAATTTTTCCTCATTTGTGACAGATCTCTCTCTCTCTCTCTCTCTCTCTCTCTCTCTCTTTATTTCCATTATTTAGTGGCAGTTGAAGAGGTTTTCACTTGTGATGCTTGGTCAGCCCTCTATTTTTCCCTGTTCTGGACCCTGAACTTGTTCTATTTTGAAACTGCTGTGGGTGGGAAACTTTTCTATCTTTTGCAATTTTGAGAGTTGGACAAGTTGGAGGATGGCGAACTAGGATTTGGAAAATACTTGCAAATCACAGTGTTCACTAATTGTGGTATGGGTTCACTGAGACTCACTCCTCACCACCACTCTGTATTATGGTGCAATGGGTATATGTGAGTACCCCCACTGTTGTCTTTGGAGGGTGTCCTCATCCTTTTTTGTAACATCAAAATTAAAGTTGAGTGACTGTATGCTTCCTTTCTGAGATCAAAAACTATGTAAGAATGTATATTCACCACAATGTATATAATGTATTTTAATACTTTTTAGCATAGTATTAAATGTTTTAGCTAAAAAATTAAAATAATGTTTAAAAAATGAATGAGATCTTTATTTTTACATGAGATATTTATTTGAAGGAATGAAATAATAATCCCTACCCCTAGTGAGTTCAGCAAGATTGTAGGATTCAAGATCAGCACAAAATCACATTTCAAGTACTAGTTATGAACAATTGGAAAATCATTTAATTTATTACCATTCACAACTGCTTTAAAGATAGAAAAAATATTGTTTTGATTATATTTTTTCTATTTTAAAACATGGTTCAAATGACATCTCAGTTCTCTATGGCTAAAATCATAATCCAAGCTATATTATCATGTTTGAACTATATTGACATGTCATCTGAACTGCCTTTTCAAGTCTTTCTCCTCCATAACCACAAGAGTAGACTTTTCTAAGTACAAATATGCTGATGTCTCTCATTTATTCCTTAAACATATTTATTGGAGACCTACTATAAACCATGCATTATTTAACATATGTTGTTTAGTCCTCTTCTCACAGTTCATTAATTACTTCTTAATCTACTTTCACAAAATGCATTTATTGTATCATGGCGTTCAAGATTATCTGTCATCTGATATTTTTGTAATTTAACGTCTCTCCATTATTTACATATTTTTATTCACTATAACTAAAGCACATTACTTTATTTTTGTCCTATCCGCATATTGAAATGGTTTTAACATCAGGGTCTTAGCCCATCTTGTTTCTTCTCCATGGAACTGTCTTCCCTGGATATTCACTTACAAATTTCCTTTAAGGTATGTATTTATTTAGGACTTCTACAAAGAAGACTTTCTGGACTACATAGTAAATTCAATTCCAGGCATTTTAACTTATCTATTTTTATTTCACTTGTTAATAAAAAGTTAAGTCAGTTTCATTTGCATGATTCTTGTGTTCCTTGTAATAGTTTTTTGAATCCTTGAGGACAGCAATTCAGTCATCTTCACCACTTCTTATCAGTATTTAAACAATGTAGAAGATATTAAGTAAATTTTGAAGGGTTAATATTCTCATTTAATGTTCTTAGTTTTGAATCAAATGATATTAGATATTAATAGTCATTCTTTTAAATGTGTCGGTACCTTTGGTATGTCTTAATCTATTATTTCATTTTCAGCCTTTACATTATACTTTGCTTTGGAGTCCTTTTTATAATTTATTTTATGGCAAATTTGCATTTGCTTTGCTTTGAAAATTGATCTCTTGGTGAAATAATTAAGCCAATGCAAGTTTTGAAAAAAAATGTATGGTTTCCTTTTAAATCATGTTTACTATTTATATCTTTGATGTCATTGATTTTTTTCTTCTTGTGTATTAGTTTGCTTTTTCAGGTTAACTTTATTGCCTATTCTTAATTTTAAAAGTTTACTATGCCTTTTAATTACTATAATGATAAACTTCCTTCTATTATCAATTACACTTAATTTTATATTTTTTGGTTAATATGTCAGCATTAAAATTGACATCCTAATAGTCTATGGTAAATAATACAGTAATAATATGAAAATGAAGCTATACATTTGTAGTAATATAAAAACCAGTAGATAAACTTTTGAGAAATAACAAACTTCATTTTATAAAAATTTAGTCTTTGCTATTTATTATTTTACATCTCCTTTTCTCTATGGCCCAGACTACGTATGTGTTTATATCTAAAATATACAATAGCTAGGTGGTCATCTTCTATTTCTTACCCTGATGCCAACAGATAAATTTATATATAAACAAATATTTATATCTATACATCAGAATGTATACAATAAGTATATGCATATCTATTTAAACATATGTGTATACATGTATTTATTGTACCTTACAAAGAATTTGTACCATTTATGGGATTGTTTGTTTCTTTATACATTAACCATACAATTCATATTTTTATCATATTGATTTATTATTTATATAAATGGATGCATCAATCTAAATTTTGCTTAGTAAAAAGCATATCATGGGAAGTGGTATAAAAATTGCATTTTAGATTTAGAATTTTATCTTGGTATGAATTTTATTTATTAGTAAATAAATGTATATGCAAGACAAAAGATTTTTATCCAGAATGTACAAACCATATACAATAATAGATAAACAACTCAATGCAAAGGGGCAAAAATGGAGCAGATATTTAAATGGCAGAATTTCAAATGACAAATATGTATTTTGACAAAGTTCTCTGCATCATTACTCACCAAGTAAACTTAAATTAATACCATCATGTATTATCATTGAAAACACTCCAGAGAGAATACAAAGAAATATATTGAGGATAGACAATATCAGCATGGATGTGCTCTACTTGGGTGTCTTATTGCTTGTGGAAGTGTAAGTATTTATTTAGAAAAAGTATTTGACAGTGCCACCTACAGCCAAGCATAGGCCTACAGAATGAACCAACATTTCCAATACTATTTATATAACCCTGATAAATGAGTACTTATATACAGGAAGCAAACAAGTAGGCAAACAAACAAAAATGCACAAATATTCATATTAAGTTTGTTTATAACAGTTTCAGACTTTTAAAATAAATTTATCAGTCTTAGAATGGATTCATAAATTGTGGCTCATTCATAAACAGAACACGATGAATTCTAGATATGTAATGATTGTCAAAAGCAGTCATCCACAAGAGAATTTTACTTATATGACATGCAAGAATTGAATGCAAGAATTTTATTTTTGTGACATGTAAGATTGGTAAAACCACTGCTTTGTGATAGACATTATAATAGTGACTACTTCTGGGGGTGATAGTAAAATTAGACGAAATGTAATAAATCCTCTGAGACTGCAAGCTTTATTTTATATATTGACCAGAGTAGTGGTTACACAGTGTTTGTATATATAAAATTAATTGAGTTGTATAGTTGATATTTTTACTTTTGTATATAATAATTACACCTCAACATTAAAAAATCAAAGAAATAAAAAATACCTTTTTTAAAAAATATGTAAATCAAGAATATGTGGGTAAAAAGATGATTACATTAAATATGAGTGGTTGTGAGTAGTTCTTTAGTTAATTCACATATATTCTACTTAACTGAATTAGTTTAAATAGTTAAAAATTGAGATTCTCTAATGTTCTCTAGCATACTAAATATATTAAATTATTAAAGTGCTTAAAATTGATATAATTGGCATCTATGAATTGAAAATTTCTTGTTTTTCTGTAATTTTATATAACTGTACAGGTGGAATTTGTTCAAGTGAAGTCAATAAAATGGAAATTGTAGACAGTTGTATATAAATGGGCATTAACCAAGTCCTTTTTGTCATTGCTGATTGTTTATAACTTAATTTCAAAGAACTCAGCATATCTGTGTTGCCATTTTGCTATTACGCTATCATCATAAACTTGTTCTCTGTATATTTACTCCTTCTATTTTCAAAATTTATTTAAAATTCATGGAACCATTGCATATTAATAGTATATACAAATATGTATTTATTATATAATGATATACTACTAGGCTTTTGTCTTAAAACACATTTTTTTTAAACAAGTACTTGACATTTAAATATTTGTTTTAATCATTAAAATATTTTAATAAAAAATAAAATTTTATGTACCTTTCTATTAAAAATATGCATTTAAAAAATTCTCAAATGTTATTTTTATGCATAGTTATATTTCTAGTCACAGAAAATGAAAGTTGGTGAGATAGATAGAAAGCATTACCTTCAAAGACAAAAAATGTTGTACCAAATTTCTTGTAGAAATATAAAACATTTATTACATAATAATACTTTATTAATATATTTACTGAATTAAAATACTTACAGGAGTGCAAAGTTGTAAGTTACTGATTTATATCATAAGCTTTTTTCTAAAATAATACTTTGTTTTTGCTACCCCTGAAAATATTTTATTTGAAAATTTACTAATACAGGAACTCTCAAATAAAGCCAGAAAACTACTAAGAAAAAAAGTAGATACACTGTTATTCATTATAGAGCACAAAGCCTAATCTTTAAACAACTAAGACCAAGGGAGAGTGTCAACACAGTCCCCCACTACCACAAATTATGCAGTTGAGTTTCTCACATTTGGGGAAATCTCAAGGGTCAGCACATCCGGAGTGCAATGAACAAGCCTCCCCGGGAAAACCATCTTCATGATCATGGGATCTTCCCTGACAGGTAAGTATAAAATAATACTTTTAATGATTGTAGGTAGCTAGTACCCATCATTAACTCATGGAATAATTTCCAGAGGAACAATTAGCACTTTATGAGATATGGTTATTAAAGTAGAATATCACATTTTTATTTTCATTGTCTCATAGGTTATCAGCTCATAACTACCACATCAGATTATCTCTCATATGTTTGTTTTTCATACTAGTAATTTTAACTCTGGTGATCTCATTTATATTATCTGAAATGTATAAAAAGTTCTTGTAGATGTTTTCTTGCTTTATTTTATGTAATTCTCCTAAAATATATATCTAATCGTATATATTTTATAATAAGTACTTACATTAATAGAATAGAAACACATACTATGAAATAATTGTAAAGTTTTAAACTTATTTATGGTATATTCAAAATCCAAATCTTGTGTACCTTACAAGTGAATTTGCTTTTCAACAGTATATAGATTTTCTTAATGCAATTTATTATATTACCTGCAGTTATAAAAGTTACAGTAACTTATGCAGAATTATGTTTACCTTAAACTGGAAAGTTATATCAATTATGGGATTTAATATAAATAATACATATAGCCCTGTTTTTTTAGTATAAAAAGGATATAAAAAATCTGTAGAATTAGATAAACAAATATCACATTAGAAAGGAAATAATACCTAATTAGAAAACATTAACTCTATTGGGTTGTGCATTAAGTTTTTGAGAAATGTTTTTATATAGTATATACTCCATTTGATGGCAAGTTCATACAAAAGAGAAAAAAAAGGGACATCTGATAGAAGAATGAGAGTCAATTATGATTACTCAAAGTAGTAATTAACAAAATCATAAGAGTTTTTAGGAAAAATAATGTTAATAATGTATAAAATATATGGTTACTTTTTAGAAACTATTGCAAATGTTTTATATCCATATGTAACTTTCTTCTTATTTAATTATCTCTTGCAAATTCTACTTTCTTAAAAATATTTTAAGTTAAATTACTTATTGACTCTTTATTCCATTTGAAGAACTGTTATGGTTTTATTTTCATGAGATTCTTTATGTAGAACAATAGCACCAAATATTACAAATTTCATGCTACTAAAAATACTTTTAGTAAGTAATTAAACTTTCATGCTATTCAATACTAGACACTGTGTAAGATAAATGTAAAAAATGCAAAAGAAGTTTAAACTATAAAATGACTATTGGTTGTTAGAGTATTTGTTCTACTTCTCTCTCATTTTACCCCAGTTTACACAGAAACTATGGAGTTCTTGTCGTCTGAAGTCCTTATAATCAAATCCAACATGATCTGCACAAACGTTACCTATCTGATTTCCCTCTTGTTTACTCACTCTACTCAAGTTTGTTAAGTTTTGATTGTTCCCCTGCTCTTCTCAAGTAGATCATGTATTCTTTTACAGTCTCAGACTGCCTGTGCCTTTGCTTTAAACCATTCTTCTTCTGGTATATTAATGATCAAATTCCTCACTGCATTTATGGCTTTTCTCCAACAGTACTTCCTCAATGAGTTTCACTTACATGCCTTAACCTCCCTGCCCACAAAACATAGTTCTGACTCCCTTTAGTATGCTCTTCTCTTTCTATACTGAATTTTTCTTCCTGTCATATAATAAATATTTTCTTTTTAATAATATACACTTTTTTAAAAAAATGTACTTATTTTTCATTGTAACCCTCAAACACACAAGAATGGAAGTTTCATGTGGGAAAAACATCTGTGATTGATTCCAAGTATCTAAAACTTAGTAGGTGCTCAGTAAATGCTTGCTGTCCATTGAAAATGAATGGGAGCTGGGCTCCGTGTCTCAGGCTGTAATCTCGCGCCTTTGGGAGGCTGAGGTGAGTGGATTGCCTGAGCCCGCGGGTTCGAGACCCGCCTGGGCAGCGAGACCTCATCTCTACAATAAATCAAAAAATCAGCCGGGCATGGTAGCACATGCCTGTAATTCCGGCTACTTGGAAGGCTGAGGCGGAAGGATCGCCGGAGCCCAGCAGGTTGAGGTTGCGGTGGCCAGGAGCGGCCACTGCACTCCAGTCTGGGAGACAGAGTGAGACTCCAACTCAAAAAAAAAAAAAAAAAAAAAAAAAGAAAATGAATGGGTAAGAACAGTACCTATAAAAAATTTCTTATTCTCAACTGGCAACCAATTCCTATTCAGAACCCTAAAGCCAATACCTTAAGAAATAAGATAGACAAGTGGAACCTCATCAAACTAACAAGCTTCTGCAAAACAAAAGAAACCATCAAGAGAGCAGGGAGACAGTCCACAGAATGGAATAAAATATTTGCCAACTGTGTATCTGACAAAGGCCTAACATCTAGGGTCTACAAGGAACTCAAACATGCCGAAAGGAAAAAAAACAAACAGCCACATTCAAAACTGGGCAAAAGACATAAATAGATACTTCTCAAAAGAAGATATACAGGCAGCCAACAAACACATGAAAAAGTGCTCAGCCTCACTCATCATCAGAGAAATGCAAATCAAAATCACCTAAATCCAACAAGAATGGCCATCATTAGTAAAACAAACAGCAACAAATGCTGGAGAAGATTTGGAGAAAAAGGAATGCTTCTACACTGCTGGTGGGAATGCAAACTAGTGCAACCTCTCTGGAAGACAGTGTGGCAATTTCTGAAAGAACTAGAAATTGACCTTCTATATGACCCAGCAATTTCCCTATTGGGAACATACTCTGAGGAACTCAAATCATTCTACAAAAAAGATACCTGCACACGCATGTTTGTTGCAGCTCTATTCACAATAGCAAAAACATGGAACCGATCATGTTGTCCATCAAAACTGAACTGGATAAAAAAAAATGTGGTACATATACACAATGGAATATTATGCAGCCATAAAGAAAGACAAACATATGGACTTCACAGCAACTTGGATGGATTTGGAGTCGATCATACTGAGTGATCTATCACAGAAACAAAGAACTGTACCATATGTTCTCACTCATAAGTGGACTTTGGACAATAATCATACTATAAGAAAGGGATTGGCAGTAGTGAAAAACTGTCAGGGCAGAGGGGTGGGATTGGCAGTTGAGGGAAACTGCTAGGGGAGGAAGGGGTGTACCTCATCAGCAAGTGTATCTGCATAATCACCCTTTGTATACCTAACCCTTAATTTCATCCCACATCTTTATAATTTTAAAAAATAAATAAATAATATAAAAGTAAAAAACAAATTCCCAGTATCAAATAATCACTTCTATGATATTACTACTTTGATTAACCAATCAAAATTTTAAAACATCTTATATATATATATATATTGTACATATAGTATTTATATGAAAAGAAAGAAAAATAATTTATACATTTCTACTGGATAATTCAACATACTTTTGAGTTTTGACAACGGGTACTCTCCTCAATAGGATCATTTTGACTGTTTATACAATATCTAAAAATTTAATTAATTTGATTGAATAGTCTTAGCATTTTACAATCAGACAGTATTTGTATACAAATTATGAAGTCTTCATAAAAGCAGAATCACATGAATTAAGATTCTGTCCCAAATACCTAGCTTATGCTTTGTAGTCCCTTTATTGTTGTTGATTTATATATCAGTCATGGTAGACTTTTTAGATCATTCAGAAGCCAGGATAAATTTTATCTAGACTGAAAGTGTTTCTTCAAAGAGAGATATAATATTACAATAGTCAGAACTGAAATAACAATGCGCAATATGTACAAAAGTCAGAATAGTAAAAACTATCTTCCTATCTATATCTGTCTGTCTATTTATCATCTATCTATTATCTATCTGAATATCTGTATTTGTCATCTATCTATCATCTACCTCTCTATAACTATTTATTTTGCCTTCATTAATATTAATGTAATTAATTTATAAGATATATATACAGAGCATTTAATAATGCAAGCACATGTATTCCTAGAGAATGATACATATATGCCCCAATGCAAATACACTTACAGAGTTCAGTCATGGAAAAGTAGGCATATTAATTTTTATTAGGCAATTAAATAAAAATAAAATCAGATAAACTCATTTGAAGGATAAAATATAGTGCTCCGAGTTGAGTAAAAGCGCTTACATCAGTTGTTTCCTTTTAGTTTGAATTCAAAAATTATGTAATGGAATGCTTGTATTAAATTGACCTATGCTTGATTTTGCTCTTTTGGAGACAGACCCTTTGATAACTGATATAGTTTAAACTATCAATAGTGATAAAGACCAGGACAATTGTGTTAACACTCAAACAGTACAAAATTGTTTGGCCAGATAACTCTCGGTTTTAGTACAGGTAAAATTGTTTAATTTATCCCCAAACCAAACTGCACACATTCTAAGCACACTGAATGTTTGCAGTACCATCAAGAAAAAAGTGACTGAGACCCTAAAATCATTCTGTGTGTCAGGGAACCCCACAGGTCTTTTTGGACAATGTAGTCTTAGCCGGAAATTTTCTAAAAGCCGTAGCTAGGAAGAAAAATCCAATTAGCCCTGAGTAAAGTTGGAAATTGCAGTCACTCATATGAATTCTCAGTTATCCTAATAGATTTTTTTTTCCTCAGAAGATTTAAGTCAAACAACCTGTATAGGAATAACTTGTGTGCTCATTTAAAATGAACATTAATGGACCCCACCGAAATATCACTGTATCCAAGTCTCTCTCTGATAATCTGCATGCAAAAAAAATCACAAGTAATATGTGCACAATGTTTTGAAGAATCACTAAACTGTACAAAAGTTCTCAATAACAGAATGTTATTAATGAAATTTCAGTTACTGAGAAATCTTGTTGTTTAAAATGACAGATAAATAAACTGTATGATTGAAGATTCCGGATATACTATAATATTTTTTAAAAATTATTTTACCCATCACTACATTTCTTAGATTCCTCACTATAATTTGACTATTCTTATTTTATTTTAGAATCATGGAATACAGGGTTTGTTACATAGGTATATTGCATGAAGGCAGTTTGACTTCTGAGGAGCCTGTCCCCATCCCCCTCAGAGTAGTGAGCATGATACCCAATGGGTTTTTTTGTCTTCCTTATTCCTCCTCCCTTCCTCCTTTCACAGTGCCTAGTAACTGTTTTCCCATCTTTGTGCTCATGCATACCCAGTGTTTAGTATTCTTTCATGAATGGGTACTGAAACACACATTATTGTTTTTTTGTTTCTGTGACTGCTCACTTAGAATGATGGTCTCCAGCTGCATCCACGTTGCTGCAAATGACGTGTTTTTTTTTTCTTTTTTATAACTGCATAGTACTTCATCATTTATATATACCACATTTTCTTTATCCAGTCTACCATCAATATAATGTTTTTAAAGGTTCTTTTTATACAGTGTTATGTGTACTGTATCTAGAGATTCTGCTATCTCTATCTCATCTTCTTGGTTCAAGAATAAGTGCCTGGTACTGGTTTGGGGTGGGGGAGGGGGATGGGATTAACAGTAGCAAATATCTGTCTGGGAATGGGGAAACAACTCTTATCAACAGGGTGCCTGAATGAAACATAAGTGTACACCTAACCCTTAACTGTACCCCACAAAACCAAAATAAAAAATATTGATAAAAAATAAAAAAATAAAAATAAATAAAAATAATTAAAAAAAAGATCTAACATATAGCATGGTGACTATAGGCAATAATGTATGCCTGACACTTGCTAAGAGAAGAGATCTTAAGTGTTCTCACCACAAAATAAAATTAATTTTAAAAAAAGAACTATGTGAGGTGATGGATATGTTAACTACTGGATTTTGATAATCATTTCACAATGTATTTATCTACCAAGTTTGTATTTGTCAGTTCTGCCTCAATAAAGTTGAAAAACAAAATATGAAAAAAAAAAAAAAGAATAAGTGCCTGACCTAAAGAGAGTGATCTGTATTTGTCCAATGCTGTAGGAATAGACCCAATGATGTTTTAGTTCTTTAGGATTATTGTATGCTAGATGTCTAGGTGTATAAACAGATCGTCATTTGGGGTAGTCAATTCAAGATATGAGACGCCAATTATTGGAAGTATTGGAGCAAAAGACGCATACAGAGTGAAAAACCGAGTGGAACACTGAAATCACATAGCTCACACATCTCTACATAAATCTCTTCAACTACTGGGCAGATGTTAAGTTATAAAAAATTAGGTTATAGTCCCATTAAAATTTAGAATGTTGAAATAACTACCAATATATATGTTTGTATTATTATTATTTTTTTTTTGAGTTGGAGTCTCACTCGGTCGCCCAGACTGGAGTGCAGTGGCTGTTCCCAGCCACCACAGCCTCGCCTGCTGGGCTCCGGCGATCCTTCCGCCTCAGCCTTCTGAGTAGCTGGAATTACAGGCATGTACTACCACGCCCGGCTTATTTTTTGATTTATTGTAGAGATGAGTTCTCGCTGCCCAGGCGGGTCTCGAACCCGCGGGCTCAGGCAATCCACTCACCTCAGCCTCCCAAAGGCGCAGGATTACAGGATGAGCCACCGAGCCCGGCATATGTTTGTATTTTTGATATCAACTTTTACCCCGAGGTTTGTTTACTGTTCCTTAAAAATGAGTTTAAATTACACTGATAAGCATATGAGTGAAATGTGGAAAAAATTTCTTTTAATATAAACAATAACAATTTTTATATAAACAATTCAAATTTTAAGGGTATGTTTTAATTTCTAACAAGTATAATGATTTGACTGATTTAGATGTTTTTATTATATTGTAATATATGCTAAAGAAATGTGAGAAATAATGTTCAATGACTTTTTAGTCATTCTTTACTATGTCTTTCTGTAAATATATGTTTTGTGTAAAATACATATTATGTGAAACTCATGCAGTATTTAAAATTTTTTAAATAAATTTTGATGAATAACTTATAAGGTTAACATCAAATTTGGAAATTCAATGATGAGAGAATACAAAAATCTTCACCTGACCACCTGGCCAAGGCAGCAGTACAAATGATTATCATTTTTTGGTGTCAGGTTATTTACAACCACCTGACTAGGTATTGACTTATTTGGAAGAATTGTTAATCATTTCATCACCCTACAGAACATTTTACTGGTGAGATGGGGTAGAAAAAAAGCAGGTATTATATATGATTCAATAGTATCCGTGAATAACATAGTGTAAGAAATAAAACTTAAAAGAAAGTAAGAACCTATTTATTCAGTAAAAGCTTCTGAAGTTATGGTAGTCTGTGGCTTTAGTACTCTCTTTCAAAATAAAATTCACATTGCTTCTCTTTTACATATATACACTAAAAAGAAGTGGGAAGCGGGTATGATCATGTCTGGATCTTACTAAAATTTTAAAAGGCTTGTATCTAATGTGAATAGCTCAAACCTGTTTAAGAGATGGCACAGAACAGATGGATGTTTTGCAACTTGTCCGGGCTATGGAACAAATATCTCTGTCACTTGGACTTTATGACCCAGATAAATTATGTGTTCTGTGTCTGTGAAAAATAATGTTGTATGCTATCTGTCCCAAACCACACACACACACACACACACACACACACACACACACACACACACACACACACTATATGAACGTAGGATTTTGGAAAAAAATTATTGCTTTTCAGTAAGTAATTTGTGAGGAACAATGCCTGGCTTATTTATGTGCTTTAGTATAACCTGAATAAATGAACTTGAGCCAATGTTTTATCCAAAGTACCCATTATAAACTTTAAGATATCTCTTCTACCTTTTTTGTAATATCTATTTCTACCAGAAGAATGTATTCAATTACTAAATGTAGATATCACATATAAGACTTGGCCTTAGGAGGTTCTGAATGCACTGTAATTTACACAAGACTGTTTCAACCTCTCATGCTGTCACTCGACTGCATTGCCAACCACCTCTCTTCCACACTCATGACATTATCAGAATTTCCCAATGACCAGTTGACTGAAAAAAAATTAATCCTGATTTATGAATAGCCCTACCAGGTATGTAGTTACTAGTTGGACATAGACAGTTGTGAGGGTAATTCCTATATTTCAATTAATTTTTTCTTTTATTTTTTCTCTTTTCCTTTTAAGCTATGTGTCTTTTCAGGTTCTCCAAAAAGCACATAAGTACAGTGCAGAGCAGCCAAAATTATGTGGTATCATGAATTAAATATACTCTTAAGAGAAGTTTCCTGTTAAGCGGAAATGATCTAACCCTAACACCCCGACCATGTTCAAGGACTGGGTCTGTGTGAATGTGGTGTTGGAACCTAAGCAGTTACACTTGTCAGTCAACTCTTCTCACTGCAGTAGCTTCCAATGAAGGAGGTCTAAGCTGCACACTTTCATAAGCACCACATATAATTTGTAAGAGTTCACATCACAGAGCTTTTTCTGTTCAAAAGTAAATGCAGATGATAATGGACTGAGCAACAATAAAATCAACAACAGATTATAATAACACAAAACTTTAAATGTAATTTCTATAATAAAAACAATGTAGCCAAAATAGCAAAACTGAAATGCATGCGAACTTCACCTATTTTGAACCTTGAAAACATTATGCTAAATAAAGTAATCCAGATAAAAAAGTACAAATGTTATATAACTGCGTTTACATGAAATAGAATAGGCAAATTCATGGAAATAGAACGTAGACTAGTGAGTACTGGTTATAGGAATGGGGAGTTATTGCTTAACACGTACGAAGTTTGTGTTTAGGTAATGAACAGAAATTAAAGAAGATAGAACTAACATATATATAGAATTGTGAATGTAGTTAATAACACTGAAACACATATAAAGACTTAACTGACAAGTTTTATGGTATACATATTTCACCTCATTTAAGTCATTTAAAAAATTAACTAACAATAAAATATTGTTTTAAAATATAACAGGCAGAGTAAGAATTTCAAAACGTGCAGAGATTTTCTATAAAGATATATAAACATTTTCAAAAGAAGAAAATTTGTTAAACACTATCAACACAGGGTTCAAGGAGTGAAAAAACTTGAATTGCAAAGAAACTTGTAAAAAACAACCTCAGCCGGGCTCGGTGGCTCAGCCTGTAATCCCGCGCCTTTGGGAGGCTGAGATGAGTGGATTGCCTGAGCCCGCGGGTTCAAGACCTGCCTGGGCAGCAAGACCTCAACTCTACAATAAATTAAAAAAAAAAAATCAGCCGGGCATGGTAGCGCATGTCTGTAATTCCGGCTACTTGGAAGGCTGAGGCGGAAGGATCGCCAGAGCCCAGCAGGTCGTGGCTGCTGTCAGTGGTGGAGAGTGCGACTCCAACTCAAAAAAAAAAAAAAAAAAAAAAAAAAAAAATAAAATAAAATAAAATAAAAAAACCCCAAAATTATTAGTACTGATAGTATTTCAATTTCTTAATATGGATAGATAGGTGATGATAGATAGATAAATAGATAGACGATAGATAATAGATAGATGCACAACCATGCATGGTCAGATTTAGTTAAGACTTCATATACTTAAAATGTTGAAATTTTAAAAGTCAGAGAGTACAAATTGGAAATAAGAAATAGCAATATAAATTTTCAAATATTTCTAGTAGACATAAAATAATAGATCTGAAGTTTTATGAAAAAATTGACAATATCTGATATTAAAATCAAAATTGCGTTTTCAAGTTTATATACAAGAAAGTTATGCAAAGATATACAAGGAAACACTTAGAGCTGTATTCCTGGCAACTTTGTTTCTGATACTGCAGACTGAAAGCAATCTAAATATACATTAATATGAAACTGGACATTTTATGTATTTATTTAATTAAGCTATGAAATAGACAACCTCTGAAATAGTTTTAATCTATTATTTTATTTTTTCATTATTTTATTGAGTTGAAGTCTCACCTTGTTAAATAGGCTGGAGTGAAGTGTCACAATCACAGCTCAATATAGCCTCAAACTCCCAGGTTTAGGTGATCCTTGAGTCTCTCAAATAGCAGGGACTACAGGTATGGGCCACCATACATGAACACATTTTTATTTTTCTTGTAGAAATAAGGTCTCATTATGTTGCCCAGGCTGTCCTCAAACTCCTGGGCTCCAGAAATTCTCTTTGCTAGGCCTCCCCAAAAGTGCTGGGATTCTATGCATGAGTCAGTGTGCCTGCCATGTTTAAATGTATTCAAGTCAATAAGTTTTGTGAATGAATCTCATAAATAAAGATAAGTAAAATAGACAGATACAGAGTTAGAACTATATTATAAATTATGGTACAAATAAGTAAATAGATATGCAAAATAATGTTATACAATTGATGAAAAGGCTAATACATGTATATCTAAAATTAAAATAGTAAAATTAAAATGAGTGGCCAAAAATTATCTCTCACCTAAAAATAAAAAGAGAAAGGTACAAATGGGGTCCTTTGTTTTGGCAAATGCTAATTTAAAAAGTAAAGCAAAGGATTTGGCCAGGCTTGGTGGCTCAACCTGTAATCCCAGCACTTTAGGAGACCGAGGCAAGTGGATTGCCTGAACCCGTGGGTTCGAGACTAGCCCGGGCAACTTGGCAGGACCTTGTCTCTACATTTGAAAATTAATTAATTAATTAATTAAAGTAAATAGGGTTACATATTAACATTCATTTAATCAAGATGTTGGTTAATGCTCACTACACTTTACAGTTGTTTTTTGAATGCTTGACATGTTTGTAAAATAGATGATTATTTTAATTGTATTTCAATTTTATTGTTTTAGTCAAAATGAATAACCCTTTTATTCATATAAGATGTGTGACTTAAATTGCATTGTACATAATTCATTTTTATGTTTTCCGTTTCATTATCTTTTAATAAATAACATGGGGTTGTATAATTATTATTTTAAAATCTTCTCTTTTTTTTGAGTTGGAGTCTCACTTTTGTCACCCAGACTCACGGCCACCACTGCCTCAACATGCTGGGTTTAGGAGATCCTTCCACCTCAGCCTTCAAAGTAGCTGCAACTACAAATGCACGCCATCATGTTTGGCTAGTTTTTGTGATTTTTTTTTGTAGAGACGAGGTCTCACCAAGTTGTCCAGGCCGGTCTGGAACCCCTGGCTCAGGCAATGCTCTCACCTCAGTCTCCCAAAGTGCTGGGATTACAGACTGAGCCACTGTGCCTGGTCTAAAGTCGTCTTAATAGGAGAGTTTAAACACTATTTTTGTTCATGCCTTAAATATTTATTTTTACTTCTTATCACATTCTATCTTATTTTTAATTCTTTCTATTGATAAAACTATTTTTAATTTACTTGTGATTCTTTAAAAAATTTTCTTTGTAACAGGAAATAAATTCTGATTTAAATTCCAGTTTGCTTGTTGTTAATGCTTACGGTATTTCTGTCTCAACTACGAATAAGTAAAGGTGTCCACTTCTACATTTGATCCCTAAGCCAAGATTCATCTTTATCATCTCCTTCTAAAACCACTCGTTGTAGATTTTCCTTATTCTTACACAATCCTTTATCTAAATTAATTTACTTTCAAGGTGGAGTAATACAGGCCTTCGACACTGTTTTCAGTGGCCTTTTGAATGGCCCTGCCATTTTATTTCATTTTTATTTTTTAAAGTAGAAAGCATTATATTTATCCATGGTTTTTTATTGCTTTATTTTATTTTTGTAGTTTATTTTAGAGTTGTGGGATACATATGAGGATTTGTGACATAAATAAATTGTGTGCAGGTGAGATTTAGACTTGTAAGTCATCTTTCCCCCTGGTATTGAACATTATACCCGACAGGTGATTGTGTGCTCATCACCTCTTCCTCCTTTCCTCTTTCAGCAGTACCCAGCATTTGTTGCTTCCACCTTTGTGTTTGCATGCACAAAGTTTAGAGTCAGCTTATGAGTGAGAACATGCCATATTCAGTTTTTCTGTTGTTGTTTCTGTGATGGTTCTCTTAGTTAGAATCAGTCTCCAGCAGCAACCATGTTGCTGCAAAGGACATGATTTTATTCTTCTTCATGACTGTGTAGTATTGCACCATGTATATGTACCACATTTTCTTTATCCAGTCCACTTTAAATGGGCATCTTGAGTGGCTCCATGTTTTGCTATTGTGAATAGTGTTTAGTGAATACACATATGCAGGTGTCCTTTTGGAATGACCCTGTCACTCTTAATAATCAAATGTAAATACCAAGAGATACTACAGAGAACAATAAGTTTCAAACACACTTCATTTTACTTACATTGTTTATCATATGTTGTAGTTCCCTGTGTTTACAAGGCTTGAATTTCCATTGATCAATTAACTCTTTTTTTTCCCCTCCTGTTGCAGTAGCATGAGGATTCTGTGTGCCAGTTGTTGCTTCACCACATCCTTTCCCGGTCTGGAAGTGCAGTCAAGTCCCCCAGGAATCAGTCTTTCCAACTATCCAAAAACTATAGCATATGAGAATATACAGTATAAATTTTATAAATGTAATATTTGTAAGAAAAGTCATTACTACCTCATTTCATCATTGCTCTTTAAACTTATATAATTTGACTCTGTGGGACATAATGCCATATCAGTGGCCACTGATTCAATGAGGAATGATTGAATCAGTGAGCTGATGACTTAGTTGAGCAATTCATAGTTTATTAATAGTCTATCAAAAACAACTATTTCCAATGAAAGAGTATTTAACACTCCAAGTAATCCTTCATTGATGATGGCACCTAATTTACCATAAAAACATGATTTTTTCTGAGGAAATATACGTAGGATTCCATACCAGGGGTTATTTATTAGATTATGAAAGATTATTGTGTCAGACAAGTGTAAAACTCTCAGATAGTGATACTGGTAAGAAAAATGTTGGGAAAATAAAGTCATTTCCAAGTTAGGCTCACTTATACTGAAATAAAATGACTAATTCTCAAGGATAGAAGAGTTGAATGCAACCCGTTTGGCAATGAATCATCTTGAAATTTGCATCCTATGTAGAACTCAGAATCAGTCACTCCCCCTGACAGGATGGTAAGAGATGCATGTACTGTTTCTAACATTCCTCAGTTAATATTACTGCACTCTTCATGAGCCCAGTTAACAAACTTGGAGTGATTGAGGATGGAGACTAGTTTACATCCACTGGATGTGTTCCTAAAATGTTGTTGAGTACCTCCTCAGATGTAGATGCTTTCTGTGACTCACTGATATAAGACACAAAGTTTTGCACACTTTGTGCCCACTTCCATGTGTCCATTCACATGCTTATTCCCCAGACTCCAATATATTTGATTTTTTTAGTCTTGTAATTTTTAGGTCTCTGATCAATCATCTAAACCATTTGATACTATACAGCAATCTGTATACTTGTGTCACTTTTTAAAAGTCAATTTACACTCATATTAAATGGACAACAAAAGGCAATGCAGCATTACCTGCTGGAATCAGAACTACATCCTCTAAACAATATCAATGCTGCAGTCTGTTTTCATTTCACGCTAACATATCAAGTTGACTCACATGTAAGCCAGAACTGACACAGTTTCTCTTCTATGAAGTGATTGTAAGAAATTCTCCCTCACTCATAAAGTTATACAGGTAATCTGAGAGAAATGTTCAGTTCAAAACAGTTATATGTTTCTATGCCACTATTTTATAATAATTAATAAGGTGCAATGACCCTTTTTGAATATCATACCAAGTAAATACTTCAGTAATTTGATTGATTGCTACTACACCTGCCTTTTTTAGTGGATTTGATAATGCTATAGGGGAGTTCAGTCACTTCATCACTTAATTTTTGTCATCAGGTACTTAATCTTTTCCAGGTTATATAGCAGGCAGCTTCCAAAATTCTTGTCCTTGACTTTAGATACACCCTGCATAATCTTCTCTTGATTGTAGGAACTGCCAGTGAAATGGTAAGATGATAGGATTTTAGTTCCATGATTGGGCTACATTTTATAAAATGAGACTTTGCATATGCAATTAAAGTTTCAAATTAATTCTTACTGGGGCTAGGTGGTATCTCAATGTGATTTTGATTTGCATTTCTCTGATGATTAGTGAGGCTAAGCACTTTTTCATATGTCTGTTGACTGCCCATATATCTTCTTTTGAGAAGTGTCTATTCATGTTTTTTGCCCACTTTTGAATGGGGCTGTTTGTTTTTTCCTTTTGGCATGCTTGAGTTCCTTGTAGATCCTAGATGTTAGGCCTTTGTCAGACATACAATTGGCAAATATTTTTTCCCATTCTGTGAGCTGCCTCCCTGATCTCTTGATAGTTTCTTTTGCTTTGCAGAAGCCCATGAGTTTGATGAGGTCCCACTTGTGTATCTTATTTCTTATGGTATGGGCACTTAGGGTTTGAACAAGAATTGGATGCCAGTTGCAATTTCCATAAGAGTGTCACCTGCGCTTTCTAAGATTCATACAGTTTGAGGTCTTACATTTAAGTCTTTGATTTACTTAGAGTTAATTTTTGTGTATGGTAATAGAGGACTGGATTTAAAAAAAGTGGAATATATACACAATGGAATATTATGTAGCCATAAATAAGGACAAACATATGGACTTCACAGCAACTTGGATGGATTCAGAGTAGATCATACTCAGTGATCTATCACAGAAACAAAGAACAGAGCACTATATGTTCTCATTCATAAGAGACCTTGAACAATTATCATACAATAAGAAAGGGATTGGTAGTAGTGGAAAACTGCCAGGGGAGGAGGAGTGGAATTGGAGGAAGGGGCCCACCTCATCAACAAGGGTAACTGCATAATCAACGTTTGTATATCTAACCTTGAATTGCACTCCACATCTTTTTTCTTTTCTCATAACAAATACTTATCTAGCATTTCCTATGTACAAGCTAATATTCTTGACACCGTGTGTGTGTGTGTGTGTGTGTGTGTGTGTGTCTATGTAATTTTTATTGTAAAGATGTGGGTACAATTCAGGATTCAGGGTTAGGTATATAAACATTGATCATGCAGGTACCCTTGTTGATGAGGTATGCCCCTCCCTCCCTTAGCAGTTTCCTTCAACTGTCAATCTCAACCCCCCTCCCCTGAAAATTTCCCACTAACGCCAATCGCTTTCTCATAGCATTATAATTGTTTTAAGGGTCGCTTATGACCGAGAACATATGGAACTCTGTTCTTTGTTTCTGTGATATAATTGCTGAGTATGATGGACTCCAAATCCATCCGAGTTGCTGCAAAGTTCATATATTTGTCCTTCTATATGGCTGCATAATATTCCATTGTGAATATGTACCACATTTTTTTAATCCAGCCAAGCTTCGATGGGCAATGTGGTTGGTTCCATGTTTTTGCTATTGTGAATAGAGCTGCAACAAACATACATGTGCAAGTATCTTTTTTGTAGAAAGATTTGAGTTCCTCTGGGTATATACCCAATAGGGGAATTGCTGAGTCATATGGAAGGCCAGTTTCTAGTTCTTTCAAAAGTTGCCACACTCTCTTCCAAAGAGGTTGTATTAGTTTGCATTCCCACCAGCAGTGTAGAAGAGTTCCTTTTTCTCTGCATCCTTGCCAGCATCTGTTGTTGTTTGTTTTATTAATCATGGCCATTCTTACAAGGATTAGGTGATATCTCAATCTGTACCCCACATCTTTAAAACAATGTTTCAAATTAACTTTTAAAAATTTTTGTTAATAGAAATGGAAATTATTCTGGGTGGGCCAGAATCAATTTGGCGAACAACCTTAAAGGAAGGCTTAAGATCTGGACTGATGTGAAAATGTTTCTCCTACTTATTCTAAAGAAATAAGTTTCCATATTGTCAGATGGCTACATAGATCAGAACTGAGAGTAACCTCTAAATATGAGCAACCTCCATTTACAGCCAGGGAGAAAATAGGGCACCAGTTCTATAATCACAAATAACTACATTACAATATTAGTGTAAGAAAATCTAGGTTTTTAAAGAACATATTTAAAAAGCTCTGTGGCTAATTCACTGGTGAAACAGAGTTATCCACCTAAGTGGGTAGTTGAAAAATATCAGTAAAGAAACTATGTGTCATAAGAAAAATTTTATACATTGAAAAATATGTCATAAATACCACTGACATTATCTTAATGAAGAATAAAACCAAAACCCAACAATCACACAATAAAGAAGACGTCCAGGCACCCCGAGAGAAAAAGAGCTTTTGCCATCCAGTTTTAAATAGGTGTTATTTCTACATGAGAGGGGACGTCAATAATAATAATAATAATAATAATAATAATAAATTGAATGACAGGTTCTTTGTACTACACTTGGAATTTGTCTCTCCAAATCAAATGGTTAACCAGGTTTTATTATTTGGAAGTTTTGAGAAAACACATGACAATGTGTGGAAGAAACACCCCATGTTGTGGAAAACAGGTGACTGGTTCTTCCACCATGACAATGCACCTGCCCACACCAGGCTGATTGTTCAACAGTTTTTGACCAAAAATGGCATAACTCACATCCCCCACCCTCCCTATTCACCAGATCTAATCCTGATTGACTTTTTCCCCCAGATGAAAAAAGGTCCTCAAAGGGAAAGGATTTGCTGATGTGGAAAAGGTGAAATAAAAAATTGCAATAGCACTAAAAAGCATCAAAATTGACAAGTTCAAAAAAACGACTTTAAGCAGCAGAAAAGCCTCTCTATATGTGTGTTGCACCAAATTGAGAATACTTTGAAGGTAACTGAAATTTAAACATGCAAGAATAAATATACACTTTTTATAAATAAATTCCTTCTGGAGGGAGTTCCCCTTCATATTAGAGTCCCACATCACAGATTACTCTGTTTACTTTCTGTTAAACCTATCTAATAGCTGTATTTTGAACATCTAGCTATTTACATTTTTAAAGGTTAAAATCTTTGTCAAAACTTTCCAGATTTTCTTTTTTTTTTGAGTTGGAGTCTCACTCTGTCGTCCAGACTGGAGTGCAGTGGCCGCTCCCGGCCACTGCAGCCTCGACCTGCTGGGATCCGGAGATCCTTCTGCCTCAGCCTTTCAAGTAGCCAGAATTAAAGGCACGTGCTACCACACCCCACCTATTTTTTTGATTTATTGTAGAGATGAGGTCTCACGCCCAGGCAAGTCTCGAACCCGTGGGCTCAGGCAATCCACTCACCTCAGCCTCCCAACGGCCAGGATTACAGGCTGAGCCACCAAGCCCGGCTGCTTTCCAGATTTTCTTACTTTAAGTACAGATTATCTTATATTGAGTATATTAATAGCAGTAATTCAAAATTCTTTCAGTTCGCAGTATTTCAAGTTCCTGCTGTTGTGCTTTAATTAGTTTTTGCTTTTCTTTATTTCTTGCCATTAGAATATCTTTTTTAGTATAGCTCAAAATTTTTATCGCATAATTGACTGCAAAGATGAAAAATTTTATAGAATTTGGGAAGTAATGTTTTTGACTAAAACAACTTTTATTTAGAGGTGATATTAGTGTATTTTCCTAAATTTGTCCAGATTTGACATTTGGGTTTGTACCATCTGTTATTAGATTGTTCCCATAATTTTTCCTTTTTGCTTTATTATTTTATTCATATTCCTAACCATAGTTTATGTGAACACTTTGTCAACAAACTACTGTAGGTCTATCTTCTTATCCTGTTTTAGGTGTTATTTTAAAATAAATGTTAGGTATTGGATATGGAAAGATAAAGGGAGAATTTAAAGCGCTGAATAATTAATTTCCTCCGTAATAATGATCTTCTATTTTTGGCAAATGGATTTTGTAAAAGTGGAATATCCAAAGATAATCTATAATTGAGCTCATTGCAAAGACAAAATTATATGCTTACAAGAAAACTGCTTCATCTATGAAGACATATAAAGACCAAAAGTGAAAGGGTGAAAAATATATTCAGTGAAAGTGGAAGCCAAAAAAGAACAGTTCTATTTATATCAGTTAAACTAAACTACACACCAAAGACTGTAAAAAGATACAAAGCAAATCACTATATAATAAGAAAGTGGTCAGTTCAACTAAAGGATATCCCAATTGTGACTATTAATGAACCCAGCACCAAGAAACCAATGCAGTAATAGATCTAAAGTGAAGAATAGAATGAAATATAAAGTAGTCGTGGACATCAACATTCCATTCTCATTCATAGACAGATCTTCCAGACAGAAAATTGTAAGGGAAACATTGAAGCTATGCAATAAGCCAAATAGGCCTAACTGACACAGGACATTTCATCTAGTTGCTGCATAATATACATTATTGTAATCAGCACACAAAACATTCTTCAGAGTAGCCTAAATATTAGGTCACAGTAGGTGTCTCTACAAATTCAAAAAGTTAGAAATCATATGAAGCAGCTTTTCTGATCACAAAGGGATAAATTGGGACACAAGAATAAAAGGAATCACAGAAAACATACAAATACATGGAAATTGAACATGCTTCTGAATAGCAAATGTGAAATAAAGAAATTAAAAAGAAAATTTAAAAATATCTAGAAACAAATCAAAACGGAAATATAACATGCCAATATCTATAGACAACAACATAATCAGTACCGAGAAGAGTTTATAAAAATAAATACCTATATGATAATATAAATAGAAAAAGTTTAAATAAACAATCTAACAATGTGCCACACAAAACTAAAAAAATCAAGAACAAACCAAACCCAAGCTTTTAACAACAACAACAAAAAAATTGTTTTGATAGAGGTTGGTTCTTGCTATATTGTCCAGGCTGGTCTTAAACTCTAGGCCTCAAGCAATCCTCCTAACTCAGTCTCCCAAAGTGCTGGGATTACAGGTATGAGCCACCACACCTTGCTCATACTCAAACGTAGTGTAAAAAATAATAAAATTAAAAGCATAGATAAATAAAATTGAAACAAAAAAGATAGGAGTAAACAACAGAAAATTAATGTTTTAAAAGCTATATTGACAAACCTTTGCTTAGACTAAAAAAAGAGCTAAATTCTAAATAAGTAAAATCAGAAACAAAAAAGAAGACATCACAATTGAGACTATAGAAGTATAAATAATCATTAAGAAATTATAAACAACTGTCTCCAATGACATGGAATATCTTTAAAAAGTGGGTACATGTATTGATATATGCAACTCAATAAGGGTGAACCATGAAGAAATAGAAAACCTCAACAAATCAATAGCAAGCAATGAGATGAAAATTATAGGAGAAATTTCCCATCAAAGATTAGCCTATGACCTGATGACTTCACTGCTGAATTCTACAAAACATTTAAAGAACTAATACTAATCCTACTCAAACTATTCAAAAAAAAAAATTGAAGAGCAGGAATATTTCTAAAATTATTCTATGACGCCACCCTTACCCTAACACCAAAACAAAAAGAATACACCGAAAAAGAAAGCTACAAGTCAATATCACTAATGAACATAGATGCAAAAGTCTTCAACAAAATACTAGCAAACTGAATTTATTAAAACATTAAAAGATCATTTAACATAATCAAGTGGGATGAATCCAAAGATCCAAGAAATGTTCAACATATGCAAATCAATAAACATGACATATCATATTATCAGAATGAAATACAAAACAAAAATCAAATGATCATTTTAACAAATGCTGAAAAGCATTCAAGAAACTTTAATATCACTTTATAATAAAAATAGTATATCTCAAAATAACAGAGTCCATATATGAGAAATCCACAGCTAAAATCATAATAAAAGGGGGAAAATTAAAAATCTTTCTTCTAAGAGATGGCACAAGACAATGATGTGTATGTTCATCATTTTGTTTTTGATCCACATAATATTGAAAGACATGGTAGAATAATTAGACAAAAAAGAAAGAGCATTCAAATTATGAAGGAAGAAGTTAAATTAGTCTTGTTCACAGATTACATAATAGTATACTTGGAACAATCTAAATACAAAAAAAAGTTAGAATCAACAAATTCAGTAAAGTTTGTAGTATACAAAATGAACATACACAAATCAATAGCATTTCTATATGTCAACAATGAACAAGACAAATGCATGTTTTTTTCTGAAAAAGAAATCAAGAAAGCAATACCATTTACAATAGCTGAAAAGATACAAAATACCTGAGAATCAATTTAACCTAAGAAGTGAGAGATCTCTACAAGAAAAACTATAAGACATTAATAAAAGACATTGAAGAGCATACAAAAAAAAATGGAAACATATTCCAGGCTCATGGACTGAAAAAAAATAACATTGTTAAAATGATAACACTATCCAAAGCAATTTATAGATTCAAGAAAATTCCTGTCAAAATACCAATGCCATTTGTCATAGATATACAAAAAACAATCCTAAAATTTATATGAGACTATAAAACATCTCAAATAGCCAAATAAATCCTGAGGGGGAAAAAAAGAGCAAAGCTGGTGTCATCACACCACCATATTCAAAATATGCCACAAAACTACAGCAACCAAGTCAGTATGATATTGGCATAAAAACAAACATACAGACCAGTGAAACAGAATAGAGAACCCAGATAAAAATCTACACATTTACAAGAAACTCTTTTTTTTTTAAATAAAGGCGCTAAAAACGTACATGGATAAAGGAAATTCTCTTTAATAAATGATGTTGAGAAAATGGGAGGCCTATACAAGGGGAGAGACCAAAGAATTTGCAATTTTATTTTGAAGGAAAGGTCCCTTGTGGATTATGCATCTCCCACTGGATAAGTTTTCCAGGAACCCCATCAGAATCAGTGTACCAGCTAGAATTATTGTTAGAAGCTGCATACAGTCAGTGAATTTTTTAAAAAATTCTTTCAGTGCATTTGCCCATTTTATAAAGGGTGATTTACGAGCACATCTGTCCACATCGCACTGAATGTTCAGCAGTTTTTAACCAAAAATGGCATGATGCCTATCCACCACTCTCCTTACTCACCAGATCTCATCCTGGGGGACTTTTTTGTTTCCCCAGTTGAAAAAAAAATCTCCGAAGGGAAACATTATGTCAATGTGGACGATATGAATTAAAAAATGACAGAAGCACTAAAAGGCATCAAAATTGTTCAAAAACTGTTCTGAGCAGTGGAAAAAGTGTCTTTATAGGTGTATTTCCTCAAACAAAAGGTACTTTGAAGATAACTGAAGTTTAAACATGTAAAATATACATTTTTTAGTAAATTCAAATTTGTGGGTCCTCCATATGTCAATAATGAAACTAGACCCTTGTCTCTTATCATATACAAAATCAGACCCAATTGAATTAAAGACAAATCTAAGACCTGAAATAACAAAATTACTAAAAGAAAACTTTAGACAAATGATTCAGAACATTGATCTGGGCAGTGTGTGTGTGTGTGTGTGTGTGTGTGTGTGTGTGTGTGTGTGTGTGTGTGTGTCTGTATGTGTGTGTAAGACCTCACAACCCATTTGTATTTATAGTATCTGAAAGAGAGAGGATCTAAAATACCAAAGACAAATGTTCCATGTTTTAATTCCTATGCAAGCAAAATATATATATATGATGTATAACATATATATATAATATATAACATATATATATTGCAGAAAAGAGTTGATTGATAGTTACCATAAATCAGGAAGGGAAAGGGGCAGAAGATGAAGACATACAAATATGCAGTTTGATAGAAGAAATTGAGGCCTAGTGTTTGACAGATGAATAGAGTGGCTATAGTTTAGAATAACTTATTGTGTATTTCAAAATAACTAGAAGAAAAATATTCAAGTGCTTCTAAAGTAAAGAAAATAAAAATATTTAATGTTATTAATATGCCACTTACACTGATTTTATCATTACAGATTATACAAATGTATTAAATTATTACATGGACCTCAAACACCTCAAAATATATTGAATTAGCGAACCAGAAAATGGGGATGAGATAATTAAAAAGTAGATGAGTTGAATATAAATGACATACAAAATATTACAAAAAAACCACAACATATTCTTATATATAAATAGGTTAAACTTTCTAATTAAAAACTGGAGATAGCTAGAATTGGAAAAAAAATACCCCAAATCAAGTATGTGATTTTTTTTTATGAGTTACACTTTAAATACAAATGCACAGAGATTGAATGCAAGACATGCCTACTAGTGCACACAGTTTGCACAGGAAAGCTGGAGTGATTATATGTTTTAAGCAACAGAAAAATCAATAAAATAAGTAGTTCTCAAAATTATAGGACATTTTGCGATGATGATGACACAATTACTCAAAATGGCATAATATTTAATTTTTTTATGCAGCTAAATGAAGCTCTTCAAATTACATAAAGCTTCACCAACTGTATTATTGGGAGAAAAAGACAGATAAGTGATATCTGAATGTTAACACCCCCCCCATTTAGAATCTAATTTTTAAAATTACCAAAAAAATCAGTGAAAATACAAAATTATCTAAGTATTCTTAAATACCTTTATTTAATTTATATCTTGAAAACTAAATCCAAGAACTATAAAATAAACATATTTTCAAGTTCAAATAACATGCTCACTAAGTTAAGCCACAAAATTTTATGAAAATGGTAACATTATATCAAAAGACTAAAATTGTACACAGTATCTTCTCTATAATAAAATTAAATTAGAAATTAATAATGGCATTTAGACGATTCCTACTTGGTTTAAAATGAATGACAATTGAAAATATTACCTTTACTGAGTATGCTGGCTCATGCTTGTAATTTCAGCACTTTGGGAGATTGAGGTGAAAAGTTTGCTTGGGCCCAGGAGTTTAAGACCAGACTGAGCAGCTTAGTGAGACCCCATCTTTAAACATAATACAAAAAGTTAGCCAGTCAGACACGATGGCACGTGCCTGTAGTACCAGGAAGCTGAGGCAGAAAAATCACCTCAACCTAGGAAGGTGAGGCTAAGGTTAACCGTGATCATGCCACTGCACCCCAGTGACAGAGTGAGATTCAAACTCCTCCCCCCAAAAAAAAGAAAAGAAAGAAAGAAAAAGAAAAAAATGTACCTTGCCAATAAAAAAATCACAGTTTTAAAAATGTGTACTGAAACATAATAAAATGACACTACAAAATTGCTTTATGCTGTAAAAACTGTGCTTAGAAGGAAATTTATATGGATAAATACATTAGTCATTGGATTTAGCAAATTCTCTCATTTTACAAACTTTATAATTTGTTGCAAGAGTTCTATTTGCAAAATTCTTACAATATAATGCAATTTTGAATGCCAAAATTTTATTTCAAAATATTACAATATATGTCTTTTTATTATTAATTTTTAAAAAGAGTTTTGCCAGTATATTTCTTATATTGTTGCTGTGCAGAATATATAGGGAAATGGTCTCTCTAGTAAGCACATTTTTGTTTACGGTGGACTACTCTTGCACCTTAATATCGTATATGCCACATCAAAGATTCCGGGGTAAGAAATTTGTTCAGCACAATTATGTCTAGCAGAAAGTCTTATTTTACTATGCTAGACTATAGTTTTCAATAATGAATAAATAATAGACCAAATCTTAATGCAGTTGAACAGCTGTCACCACAGCTAACACTAGAGCCAATCAAGAGGTCAAGCAAGAAATATAACTTGGGAAAATTCATAGACCAAGCTGCCAGAGTTATCAGAACACATATGTTAACATTTGGGAAGTTGTAGTGGCTAAAAGTTTCCTACAAGCAGCTTTGCATATTGACTTCGGTCTTGACAAAAAAAAAAATAGAGAAATAAAATTTTGCACATTCAACAGTGCCAAAACTAGAAAGAAAAATATGTCAAGTTAATGATGCAATTGTTCATGTATGGCTAATTATTTTATCACTGTCAAAGAAGAAATATGCTTTAAAATGTTTAGTTATTTTGGTCAAGGACTATCCAATTATTTTTGGCATATTTAATTAAGATTATCATTTAATTTTATTAAGTTTGTAAAATTCCCATTGTGTTTGTTTAATTCTATTTTCACACAGAGTTCAAACTATTTTATTAATACATTCATATTTAAAATTTATTTACTTAATTTAGAGACTTAAAGATATTTTCTACACTTTGCCAAATCTATACTCTAATTAAAAAGTACTAATTATTATAGGATTTTTCATTGTTGCTTTAATGTATATTATATTACGAAGCAAAATGATAACATTATGGTTGATAAAAGTGTAAATTTGTTGCATAGAAAGAAACCACAGATTCTGGTGAAAGATAAAATTTTCTAGCGGGGCTCAGTGACTCGGCCTGTAATCCCGCGCCTTTGGGAGGCTGAGGTGAGTGGTTTGCCTGAGTCCGCGGGTTCGAGACCCGCCTGGGCAACGAGACCTCATCTCTACAGTAAATCAAAAAATCAGCCGGGCATGATAGCGCATGCCTGTAATTCCGGCTACTCGGAAGGCTGAGGCTGAAGGATCGCAGGAGCCCAGCAGGCGAGGCTACGGTGGCCGGGAGCGGCCACTGCACTCCAGTCTGGGCGACCGACTGAGACTCCAACTCAAAAAAAAAAAAAAAGAAAGAAAAAAGAAAGATAAAATTTTCTAAACATATTTGCTTTTGTTCACAGTATGAGGTCATAGTGGCATAACTTTTTCTTGTATGAAATTTATGTCTCTATGATGTCAGATGCAAAAAAAATGCTGTGATTAGAGTGATGATCCTAAGGATATTTCAAGTAAAATCTATCCTCTCCTTTTAGGTAAAGAAATTCTTGACCATACATGACAATGTGGGACATTTGCTTTATGCTGATGTATCTACATAAGGAAGTAGAGTAATTGAGGGATAATTGTGCACTTATGAATGTTTACTGAGAGACAGAGTATTGAATATTAAATGGCCAAGCCAAGTCTCAAACAAGCATTGTATTTTGTCCTGTAGTCATATTTCCTGAGAAGGTATAGTATTATATTCATATTGTTAATACAAATATAAAATTTAAAAATTCTATACAATCAGAAACTACTTGAAGTTACTAAAAAGTGCTGTGATGATTCATATTCTTATTAGAAGGTTACGTACTTTGCAAATTTATTTCCTAATTTTTTTTTTTTTAGTGAGTTGGCATCTCACTCTGTAGCCCAGGCCCGAGTAGCGTGCACGCTCATGGCCACCCCAGAGATGACCCTCAGACTTTCAAATAGCCGGAACTAAAGGCTCCTGCTACCTACTATTCCTGGCTAATTTCTTTTCTTTTCTTTTTTTTTTTTTTTTTTTTAGTTATTGAAGAGATGATGTCTCACCAAGTTGCCCAGGGTGTTTTTGAACCTTTGGGCTCAGACAATCCCCTCACCTCGACCTCGACCTCCCAAAGTGCTGGGATTACAGGCTTGAATCACCACACCGACCAATTTCTTGTTTTCAACTGAATCACAGAACTGTTCTTTGTCATATTCTGATCAAGTATTCTTAGTTTATGTTATGTATCTTTATGTAAATTGTTATTTATAATATGGAGCTTAATGTAAATTGTCTTAGGAGAAAAATGAATTTGTCTTTTTGGTCATTTTGCTCCCTATGAAATCTATATTATTCAGTGCACATGAATATATAAGCATTTTGTTTAATATGCTAACTTCTTGTGAATTGCTTGAACTGCCATCTTTTTTGTGTTCTTTAGATTGAGTGACTTAAAAAACTGGATATATTTATAGGTATGTTTAAATATCAGGTATAACAAAAGTCAAACTGAAAGGCCTTTTTCTTCCGCTTATTTGATCATCAATGGAAAATTTCCTCATAGTTTTACATAATCCTCTGTATAATACTTAATTTCAATTGATTAATATATCCAAGTAGCTGCAGAATTTTAACTAGATGATGAGATATATTCATGTGCTGAAAAAGATACTAACTAGAAAAGAGTATTTACTAGAAATATTCCATAACAGCATGATAAATATACTAAGTATTAGAAAATAAACACACTGAAAAATATTTATAAAAAGTGTAAACATTTGAGAAAGCTCATATGCAAATGCTGTTCTGAGCTTTTTTACCACAATCCACAACTTATCTCCAGAAAAAATTATCTATTTTGTATTTAAAGTGTGGAAATGTTAGTGCATTTTGTTTTTTTGTTCATTTTAGCCACTGTGGTATGTATACACTATTACTTTTCTGTTGCTTCTTATTGAGAAATTATCTTTTGTGGATTCTTAATAAAATTTTTTGCCTATTTTGCCTACTGATTTATCTGTAATATATATTTTATATGTACAAAATATGAGCTCTATATTATATATATTTCTCACAATCTATAGTTCTATGTTGTATACATTTGTATATATAATTCAATGCTATATATATTTCTATATATACACATATGAATGGGAGTTGTATTATTTTATCCAAGTTGAACTCTTTCTCTTTTGCTATTTTATCACTTTCTTAATTGTATTTGTAGGACAGATTTTAACAATTTTAACAATTTACAACTTTTATTTTTAGTAATTTTTTCCTTATAAAAATCACCTATTTCTAGATGTTGAAAATAATGTCTTTTATTTGTGTAGAATCTTTATTTTTTCCCCAGTTTTGATGTCAATTCATGTGGAATTGTTTTCTGTTTATGGTATTATATTGGGGTAAGTATTAAGTTTTTCAAATACATTAATTCAAAAGAGAGAAAGAGAGAGAACAATTTAGCTATAATTGATAAAACTGCATTTATGTTCTAATTGTTCAAATTTCTTAGTGGTATCTGTAGGAATAAGCACTTGCAGGAATAAGTAACTAGATATATATAATTAAAGATTGAAGTTCAACTTTAAATAGACCAATTTTAAAATAGAGACGATCTGCCAAAACTCTGTCCACATAGAATTAAGTAAATAATTTATTAAAAAGCTAAGTATTCAACAAAATTCTCAAATTATACATATTTCTATTTTAGTAGCTCATATTCAGACATTACAAAACATGCCAGGACACATGTATAAATTATTTTTTAAAAATTAAAAAGTGATCAATAGATTATTCATATTTTGGATAGATCAAGCATAAGTTTTAAAATCACTGTGATTGTTTCAAAATGTCAATGAATAGATGAATAAGCCTGCCAGATAACTGAATTTCTAAAAATATTACTGAAAGGACAAAAGACCAAAATGGAAGTTCATATCACCAAAGTGCAGTCATTTTAGTGTTGTTTAGCTTTGTCTTGCTCTTGCCCCGAGGTATTTTTTTTTGTTTCTCCAGATGAAAAAGTCCTCAAAGGAAAATGTTGTGTTGATGTGGAAGAGGTGAAAGAAAAAAATGGCAAAAGCACTAAAAGGTATCAAAACTGACAAGTTCAAAAACTGTTTTGAATAGAGGAAGAGTATCTCAGAAGGTGTATCACATCAAACAGAGAGTACTTTGAAGGTTACTGAAGTTTAAACATGTAAGAGTAAAGACACAATTATTTAAATAAGTATTATATATTTTTTCTCCCCCTCCTTGTATTCCGTTGGGAACTTGGATTATATCCAGGGCTGGATTGATGTTGAGAAAATATCTAAAATTGGCCAGACGCGGTGGCTCAAGCCAGTAATCCCTGCACTTTGGGAGGCTGATGTGAGAGGATTGTCTCAGCCCACGGACTCAAGACCAGTCTGGACAACATGCTGAGACCTCATCTCTATAATAAATCAAAAAATTAGCCAGGCATGGTAGTGCACACCTGAAATTCCAGTTACTTGGAAGGCTGCAGCAGAAGGATCACCTGAGCCCAGCAGGTTGATGCTGGGATGGTTGTGAACATGTCCCTGCACTCCAACCTGGGCATCAGAGTGAGACTTGAACTCAAAAAAAAACAAAAAACAAAAACAAGAAAATATTAAAAAATTATACTATACTAATAACACTGTTAGATCTCTGGGATCTATGCAAGCAGCTTATGAAGGTTAAAGCAGTGATGCAGTTGGTCAGTTGTAGTATTGAAAATGTGCCACAACTAATAATGAATCTTCAAATAGTGAGAGGCTTTTTTTTGTTGTTGTTTATTTGCTTTTTGTTGTTGTTTGTTTGGTTGGTTAGTTGCTTGATATTTTCCATGTGTTCAGGAAATCTCCGTCAAGTGATTAGCTGACCACTGATAAATTGGAATAAAGACTACATTAACACAAAAAGAAATACAGTATCTGCCAAGATAGTTTGGAAAGCATATTTTAAAAATTAGATGACTGCAACAATTAACAAAAAATCAGCAAGAACAAACCCTCAAATAAGGGAAGATATAATTTTCATAATTATCATATATATAATATTAAAAATGCTCAGTTTTTAATAACAGCAAAAAAGTTACAAATTACAAATCATACAAAAATAATGATCCATTAAGGTGACTTGTTGCTTTCAAAAGTCCCTCTTTCATTATGGCTTTCAAAATCTTGGTTATAATGGATTTTGGTGTCAGTCTTTTTTGTTGTTGTTGTTTATCCTATTTGATGTTTATCTAGCTTTTTGAGTGTGTGGGTTACTTCTGTTTATCAAATTTGGGGAGTTTTTGCTCATTATCTCTTCAAATATTATTTCCATACTTTTATGCTCGTTTTGTTTGTTGGTTGGTGGTTTGATTGTCTCCATGTGTCCAGGAAATCTCTACCAAATAATTAGCTGTCCACTTTTTCTGTGACTCTCACAATGTGTATTTTGGTATACTATATGATGTCCCATAGGTTTCTTAGACTCTGTTAATTTGTATTTATTCTTTTATATTTTCTGCTCCTCATATAGGATAATTTCAAATTCACTATCTTCTGGTTTACTTATATTTTCTTCTGCCTGCTCAAATCTTTTGTAAAGCAACTCTAATTAATATCTCATTTCACTTATAGGAAATTTTAATTTAGAATTTTTAATATTTTTTATCCCTTTATATATAACCCTTTATCTTTTTATTCATTGTTCTATTATTTTCCCCTCATTATTCCTGTTTGATATTCTTTATTTTAAAAAAGATATTCTTTATCTTCTTGAGCATATTTAAGATAACTGGTTTAAAGTCTTTGTGTACCAAGTCTAATATCTAGGCTTCCTCAGGGATGGTTTCTACTATATTTTTTTCTTTTAATGTTTCACTAACTATTTTTTGTATGATTTGTAACTTTTTTGTTGTTATTAGAAATTAAGCATTTTGAATATTGCAATATGAAATTTATGAAATTAGATTTCCCTTATATGATATAAATCATGTAAAAATAAGAAACAAATTGAGAGAACTGTCTTAGTTTATCTGTATTGCTATAACAAAATTTCTGAGACTGGGTAATTTATGAAGAATAGAGATTTATTTTATCTCAGCCCTGGAACCTGGGAAATTCAAGACGAAGCACTGGCATCTTCAGTATCTGATGAAGAAATGTCCCTCATAGATAGTACTATCTAGGCATCCTCACATAATGGAATAAATAGAGGAATAAAAGAGAAAAAAGAGTGTCATCACGTGATTTGAAAGGAAGGAAAGAAAAAAGATAATCAATACTGTGTCCTCATATGACAGAAGAGAGCAAACCAACTCTTTAAAGTTCATTTCATAACAGCCTTAATTTCATCTATAAGGGCATTGTGCTCATAATTTAATAAACTTCCAAAGGTCCTACCTCTTAATACTATCACCTTCATCATTAAGTTTCTATACATGACTGCTTTGGGACACATTCAACTCATAGCAGCAACTTACTCCTTATTAGTAATCATTTTAAACAGTGAAAGGACATAACATGGAGTCAATATGCCCATTGTGTGGCCATTTTAACAGTGCTTAGCTTTGTCATGTTTCTCTAGAAGTTCACTTTAATTTGCCCTCTGATCACTAGCCAAAGACAGAACTGGTTTCTCAGAGGTAGCTATTGATAATTATCTTACAACTCCCTCCCCAGCTTGTTTTGTAATAATTAGCTTTTGTATTTCAAGTATTTGACTCCACCCATAAGACCCAGTTAACCTAATCAGTCCTTTGTAACACAGACAGACCCATCACATGGCTGCAATCAAGTAACTAACCCACCCATTTGCCTGTTGTCCATTACCTGACAGTCAGTGCTTACCTGCCCATCATGATGACATGGAGCAGACCACCACCCAATCACCTTAATGACCTTCCTCCTTCAAAGGGAAAGTTTCAAAGGATTCAACCTGAAGCAGCTGTTTGCCATTGTCTTGCTAAGCTATGGTCTGGCCATGTGTTCTTTAAGCTATGGTCAGGCCATGTATTCCTAGCTTTGGCCCTCTCCCTTCCTTGGGGAGGTGAATCTCTTCTCACTCTTTCTTTCCCCCATCTCCATTTATCATTGCTTTGTTAAACTCTGGTGTGTCCATGTGGCTCTTTGGGCTATGGTCACCATGCTTTTCTAGGTTTGACCTCCTCTCCTACCTTGGGGAGGTGAATCTCCTCTCTCTCTCTCTCTCTCTCTCTCTCTCTAATTTACTGTCTGGTCATTGCTTGCTATGTTTTCCTATCTTTGGCTCTCTCCCCTACCTTGGGGAAGTGAATTTCATCTCTCGAATTTGCTTTCTAAATAAACTATATTTTTCAGTGTAACTTCTGTGCAGTTCTTTGCTTCTTTTATATGGCACCAGATCAAACACACACTACTGTTAAGCCTGACCTAACATTTCAGAGGCCCTACTGGGATTTTTAAACTAACAAATATAAATAAATTTAATGAACCAATTAAAAGATTCTATAATGATCCTGTCATATGGTATCTATATGAGATTCACATTAGATCCAATAACACAAATAAGTTGACAGTGAATAAACACAAAAAGAAAAATTATATGCATTTAGTAAACAAAATAAAACTGGTGTGACAGACCAGAGTTATAAGTATCATACAAAGTATTTTTTGTAGCCCCTTTGGAATAAAGCTACAAATGAATAATAAAAGAAAAACTACTAATTTGTGAATATGCAAAGAACACAAGAAATTCAGTAATTAGCAGGTCAAATAGAAAATCACAAGTGCAAGTATAAAACACTTAGAGATAAATTAAAATAATAAGATACCAAAATATACAGAATGCAACAAAAGCAATACTCCAAGAAATGTTTATATTAAAAAATTTTCAAATGAATAGCCTAACTTTACATAAAAATAACTAGAAATAAAACAGCAAACTGAATCTAAAGCTAGAAATAACAAGAATTACAGCAGAAATAAATAGCACACAAAATTTTAAAAAAACAATAGAAAGAATCAACATAGCTAAACCAAATTTTAAAAATAAAAAAACAACAGAATAGACAAAACTTTAGCTAGAAAAAGAAAGAAGAAAAGAGAAGATGCACAAAAGCTAAAATCAGAAGTGAAAGTATGCACACTACTTCTTTATTTGCTAATAAAGAATACACAGATGTTTTCTGAACTTAAGCAGAAAATATAGAGCCTGAACACAACAGAGGATCTTCACATGGACTGATCTGATAAGAAACTAATGTGTATCACTTCTTTACTCATTATTTGCATATTCATTTAAAATGACAATATTTTATATGTGATTATAAATTTTTAAATACATTAAAATATATATGTATGCATACACGTGTATATGTGTGTGTGTGTGTGTGTGTGTGTGCGTGTGTGTATGTGTGTGTATGTGTATTATTTCTGTTTTTGTTTGTTTGTGTGTTTGTTTTATTTGGGATCCTGCAAATCTGTCCTAAAAATGATTCTGGACTTTGACTTCAGTAGCACTGTCATGCTTTTCGACTTTAAAAAACCTTAGTGTATATTGTTACAACAAAAGTTGGTTTATACACCCTTAGATTTAGCTTAGTGGTTTTATGAAGCTATTTCACATTTAAGCAATTTTTCCATGTCTGGAGTGTTTAGTCTGATATTTTAGTTGGCTTTCACCAGAAAGAGTATATCTTTAATTTCATATTTATTTTTAAACACTAAGCTGCTATAGATAAAGTTATGCAGGTGTCCTGTGATATATATGTAAGAATTTTTCTGGAGTGTATATCTAAGAGTAGAATTTATGTAACAAGACATTCATATTTCCTACTTAGGTAGATATTGTCAAGTCATTCTTCAAATAGTTTGGAGTTGTGCACAGCATCTCCAGAATTCTCTATTGCTTCATCTATCTAATTTGAGATTTAAAAATAAAAGCCAGCCAGATAGGTAAGTTGGAATTATATTTTTTCATTTAAATGTCAAATCTAAAGTATTATTTTTCATATATCATTGCTCACAGAAAATCAGAGTCCAAATAATTATTCACGTTAAAACACCCTTCTAGGAATATAATTTGCCATGAATAAAAGGCTTTTTTTGTTACCAATAAAATAAAATAAAATCATATGGCATTTCAGTCAGGTTTAATCTCTTTCCTTCTTAGTCATTTGAGTTGTATTTGTTTTGGTAATACAATCACCCATTTTATTAGAATATTTTCAAATTAAGTTTTTTGTTGATTTGCCAATATTTTAGAGGTGTTATAAATATTATCTTCCAATGAATAACTTGTTTAACATTTTTTATAATTTATTGAATAACTATGTCTATTATAATTTCAAGGTATTTGAAATTATTCAGTTTTTTAAATGTTTTCCTTATTCAATATCATAAGGGCATTTTATGATTAATTTTAGAAAAAAAGACATTTGAGAGAGTAGACAGAGTAAATTTGAAAAACAAATACATTATATACTGCAATGTATAATGGAGGTGTTAATTTTCCTAATAAAGAAGAAAATAAAAAAGACAGCCTACTGTTTTTACTTCAATTGATGAATGTTTACCAAATATTCCATATTGTCATTCTTAATATTTCAATGTCTGTTTTATTATGGCATGTTTTTGCTAAAAGTTTGGCATATATTAAATATGTAAGACTTTCATTTTTATTTTAGACAGCTGAAATGCATGGGCAAGCTACTATGGAAAAATAAGAAGTGTACATAGTGGTTTAAGTTCAAACTAAGACATTTATTTTGATGTAAAAAACATGAATTCAAAGTAACTTTTTAGTATTATTTGAATCCTGTGCATTTTTATTTAATTAAATTTTTCAAAGACTTCTATTAATATAATCATCAATGGCATTTTTCTTTTCATGCTATCTAGGTACAATTCTCTTTGACTTTTAAATACATTTTTTGTTGTTGTTGTTCTTTGACACTTTTTTTTTTTTTTTTGAGTTGAAGTCTCAGTCTGTCGCCCAGACTGGAGTGCAGTGGCCACTCCCAGCCACCACAGCCTCGACCTGCTGGACTTCAACGATCTTTCCACCTCAGCCTTCCGAGTAGCCGGAATTACAGGCATGCGCTACCACGCCCGGCTGATTTTTGATTTATTTGAGAGATGAGGTCTCGCTGCCAAGGCGGGTCTCGAACCCGCGGTCTCAGGCAATCCACTCAGCTCAGCCTCCCAAAAGGTGTGGGATTACAGGCTGAGTCACCGAGCCTGGCTCATTCTTTGCCACTTTATGGAATCTAAGTTCACACAGAGGAAATTCCTTATGAAGCATGTATGGAATAGTTTTCCTTTAAACTATGAGCAACATTATGGAGATTTTAAAATACACATACTACAAGTCACAAAAGCTATCTTAAAAGCTTGAAATAGGTATTTAGATTTATTCAAAGAAAGCATGAGATTGATTTTTCAATATAATGTTTACTGTTTCATCTTTTTTTTGTCAGCTTTCTATGGTTGAATGCTTCATCACATTTTTATAACAAATACTGTTTAACACTAGGGACTACGTTTAAATATAGTTATACATTTGCATTATTTTATACTGACTCATAATAATGAGCCTTATCATAAATAATGCTGCATCATTTATTGACATGTCCATTAGTAAAATGTGATTTTTTTAGATACTTATTTTAAAGTTATGTGGTACTTTTACAGTGCAACTGGTTACAACAAGAAAAAAATATATTTCAGTATTTGTGTAAAGAATATTTGCAGAGTTTCAAGCCTTATTCCAAATATTTCACAGTCTCTTAGCACTTATGATATAGCATCTTATCTCATCAGGCATAATTAGAATTCCAGTTCCCACAACTCCCAATTCTAACCATTCTAGGGTAAGCAAGATCCAAGAGTGCTATTTTTAGCTTCAAAGTAACAAACATTGCACCTTGGTTGTACTATACTCTATTAGAATACTACCAAAAGTGTGGATGTATGTCCTCAATGTCTTTCAGTGCTTTTGTAAAATATTTTTCACAATGTTGATTTACTGATCCTCTCTTTTCAATTCTCTCCAACACATTTCTAAAAATCACTAAGCCATGTAGTAAGTACATTTAAGTAATTAAAAATTAGGATATTGGCAAGAAAGATAATTCATCACAAATTCCTACAATAGTGGAAGTTAGTAACACTGACAAGGGACAAACAAAGGAAAGAAGGGGCAAAATACACTAATCTTTCTCTTTATTCTCCTTCCCCTTTATCTCTTTGCTATCTCTCTTTTGTCAATCTGACTTGAAATCTGCTGGAAACTAAGTCTAAGAGATAAAATCTGCAGAGATAATCATCTGAACAGAAAAGTGAAGCATGTACAGAAGAGGCAGAGAAAAAATAGAAGCAGAAAATCTGTATTATTTTTAATAATAAAGAATGTTTGCTTTATTTAATCTGATTGTTTACCCAAAGAGGAGTTCCCCTACCACGAATTTATTGAATTATACATATCAATAGTACTGTTTGCTAGGTATAAGTCAAAATTAGTACATCAAAGTTAAGGTATAAGGTGCAAAGGCCATAACAAACCCACAATACTAAGTAAACAGAACTATGATTTAGTCAAGGTTGTTTAGAGAAATATTGAATTCCACTTCAAGAAGTAAAGCCAAATTTATAAAGTAGTGACTTCTTGGAGGATTATTGAATAAGATAAAGTGTCAAAAAATGGAATAATGTGAGAGAGAATGATAATCTAAAAAATGGTTTTAATAAGATTTCAATGTTAAATACAGGGAAAAAACTACCAAAAATACTGGTAGCACAGTTAAGCAAAAAGAAAAGTCATGAAGAATGGTTTACACTGAGATAAGTAATTGTAATCTCATTTTACAAGCAATAAAATAATTTTATCAGGTGAGTGACATGGTTAGCTTTCTATGACAGAAAAATTATTCTAAAAGAAGCATAAAGTGTTATTTGGAAAAAGGCAAACTGGAGGCAGAAAGCAAAAAGAATTTTAGCATATTATCCAGGAAAGTAATAATTGTTTAAATTACAGATGTAAAAGTAGCATGAAAAAAGGATTATAATTAAGAAAAGGCCATCCACTCTCACCCTTCTTGTTCAACATAGTGTTGGAAGTCCTAGATAGAGCAGTCAGACAAGAGAAGGAAATCAGGATTATCCAAAGAGGAACAGAGGAAGTTAAACTTCCCTCTTAGGTGACAATATTATCTTACACCTGGAAAACCCAAACAAATATGTCAAAAACCTCCTTGCACTGATAAAGGACTTGGACTGAGTCTCGGTACAAAATCAACATGCAACAGATAGTCACATTTTTATATACCAACAGAAAACAGGCAGAGAACCAAATAAAAAAAAACGTAATTCCAATCACAATAGCCACAAAAATATGAAATACTTTGACATCATCCTAATCAGAGACATTGCAGGGGTCCTGCCCCTGCTGGGTCTTGGGTTTCCTGAAGGAGGGACAGATAGGTGAAAGATGAAAATAATATACTCAGACACCTGCTTGCTGAACAGATGACATTTAATGTTAGCTAACTGAAAGCCTTTATACCATTTGTAAAGGGGCAAGACAAAGAAAATTCCTTCATGTACATATCCTTTAAAAGTTACCACCATCTAGTGTTCTTAGCAACAAACAAGCCAAGAACACTATAAACATTGAGACAATGAGTCTTATTCATAAAGCCAAAAATGATAGTTTTAGTTCAAAGCCCCAAATTACAGTCCTTGAAATGTCTCAGGAAAGTTTCCAAGTGTACTTTTCTCCATGTAGCAGGAGTTTTCTTCTCTGAGGCTTCTTAGACCTTCAAAGCTTTGTAATCACCTCTCTTGTCCAGGTCTTTGTTACTTTTCTCTTATTCTGCAGTGTATGTTTCTAAAGAGAACTCAAAAGAAGTTTTAGTGATGTTTCCCAGGCCCCCAAGGTTGCTTTCTATCTTTAGTTAATTTATCATAAAAGTATCCAACTAGTATATTATGAATTCAGTGAAGGCCCACTCTATAAACATTAACTTAGAATTTTAACTATTGAATTAAGTAAAAAACTTAACAATTAATTTTCATCCTAAATCTGTGAAAACAGTGTTATAAATCACCTACATAACTCCTAGATAAGTGTTAGAACTTATAATGAATTCATAATGAACTTACTATAAACTTGTGCTTCTAAAAAACCTTATGTCTAAACATTAAACTACATAATTCTAAATCAAATAAGGAGTGAATATACTTATATCATTTATTACTCAAGCAATATCTAGTAACTTATAACCAAGTGAAAGAAAGCATTCTTGATGTGCTTCAGAGTTTAACCCTTGCATATGTTAGAAAAGGCCAAGCGGCATAGTGGGGAAAATGGAAAAATGAACCATGGCATTCTCAGGTTAGCTGTGAGTACATAGCGTTAACATGCCATTTTATTTTTTTTTTTCTTTTTGAGTTGGAGTCTCACTCTGTCTCCCAGACTGGAGTGCAGTGGCCGCTCCTAGCCACCACAGCCTTACCTACTGGGCTCTGGTGATCCTTCTGCCTCAGCCTTCCAAGTAGCCGGAATTACAGGCATGTGCTACCAGGCCCAGCTGACTTTTTGATTTATTGTAGAGATGAGGTCTTGCTGCCCAGGTGGGTCTCAAACCCACGGGCTCAGGCAATCCACTCAACTCAGTCTCCCAAAGGCGCGGGATTATAGGCTGAGCCACCAAGCCCGGCTAACATGCCATTTTCTTCTTCCACAACTGCACAGAATTCTTCGGCCATACCAAACAGCAAAGGTGGAAGACAGAAGGGCCTCAGCTTCCCGGGCTCGCTTTGTGGCTGAGGGTCCTCAGTGCACCTGGACTTTGTCAATCTGGCAGGCCTCCAAGACTGGCTCCCAACAAGACATGAAGGACCTTTACAATGAAAACTGCAAAGCACTGTTAAAAGAAATCAAGGAAGACACAAACAATTAGAAAAATATTCCATGCTCATGAATTGAAGGAATCATCATTAAGATGTCCATCCTACCAAAGGCAACCTACAAATTCACCCCAATACCCATTAAATTACTGCCACCATTCATTTCAGACCTGGAAATGACAATACAGGAGTTCATACGGAGACAAAAGTGACCATGAGTAGCCAAAACAATCTTCAGCAAAAGAAACAAAGTTGGAAGTATCACACTTCCAGACTTTAAACTTTATTTTAAGGCTACAATAATCTAAACAGTCTGATGTTGGTACAAGAACAGGCATATAGATCAATGGAACAGGACAGAAGTTCTATAAGCAACGCTTTAATTTCTCAATCAACTTATCTTCAACAAAGCTTCCACAAATAATCACTGTGGAGAGGAGAACTATCCAGCAAATGGTGCTGGGAAATCTGGCTGACCACACGCAGAAAATTGAAACAGGATGCCTACCTATCATCAAACACAAAAATCAACTCTAAATGGATGAAAAACCTAAATATAAAACCTCAAAGTATAAGAATCTTAGAAAACATAGGAGACACACTTATGGAAATTAGAATAGGCAACTGCCAGAGACCAGCTCCAGCTGGGTTTAGGACACCCCAAAGGTGGAGATGGCGTCGGCGATTGGGGGGAAGAAGAAAGAGAGAAAGAGAGAGAAAGAAAGAAAGAGACTGGACTCTGGTCTAGTGCAGAAGCAATGTGTGATATTGGGAATTACAACGGGTCTTTTATACACAAAGTCAAATGTGGGAGGGGCGTCCCCCACCCACCAGAAACCTTAATCCATGAAAACTTAATCAATGATTGCCTTTAAACCCTTTTCATATGATAATCATAAAATCCCATAACAAAGGATAACCTAATCTGTGACTGACATATTCAATAAACCTTTTTCATCCTAAACTGATTGATTTATGCCAAGTTAAACAATTCTATAGAAGCTTAAGTATTTACTTTACAAATGAAAGTGGCCCATTCCAGAATGTTTGGAATGTGGCCCAGTCCAAAGTTCCCAGTGGGCTACCTGCAAGTAACCCAGCCGCATTCTTTCAAAAAATGGCTGTCTTCTAAAACTATATTCTACAATTTACACCTTCAATAAATTGTAAGATCATGACCCAGAAGCCTGTGACCAATACTAAGCCTCTTAAATGTGACACGAGTTTGAATTATAAGTTGTGTGAAAGCCAAAACTGCAGTTTGCGGAAGAATGGGAGCAATGAGCTTCTAAAGTTAGCTTGTGTTCATCCCGGTCTCAGAGTTTTTACGTTTTGAGTTCACTGGAGCTTAATCTGGTTAGTGCTGAGTAGAAAGGGGGAGGAAATGGGGTCAATAGCTCCCAAACGCATCCTAGTGGTCTCAGAGTCAACGACCCTTCCTGATCCCTAACGCTCAGTGGGCCTCTGTGACCGGCTCCCAACAGGCAACCAATTCCTAATCAGAACTCCAAAAGCCCATGTCATAAGAGATAAGATAGACAAGTGGGACCTCATCAAACTGAAAAGCTTCTGCAAAGCAAAAGAAACCATCAAGAAAGTGGGGAGACAGCCCACAGAATTGAAAACAACATTTGCCAATTTTTTATCTGACAAAGGCATAACATCAAGGATCTACAAGGAACTCAAATGTGCCAAAAGAAAACAAAAAGAAAAAACAAAACTAACAGCCCCATTAAACAGTTGGCAAGCCATTGCCTTGCTAGACTCTTGTGTGGCCATGTGCTCTTTGAGCTATGGTTGTCACCAAACTTCCTGGCTTTGGCCCCATCCTCACATGGGGAAATGAATCTTTTCTTTTTCACTCTCTCTCTGTCTCTAATGCACTTTTAAAATAAACTATATTTTCTAATCTAAAAAAAAAATTGTTTTAAAGTGGTCAAAGGATATGAATGGTCATTTCTTGAAAGAAGACATAAGAACAGCCAACAGACATGAAAAACTGCTCAGTCTCACTAATCATTAGAGAAATGCAAATCAAACCCACATTGAGATAACACCTAACTCCTGTCAGGCTGGCCATTGCTAATAACTCAAAAAACAACAGATGCTGAAGAGGATGCAGGGAAAAGGGAACGCTTCTACACTGTTGGTGGGAGTACAAACTGGTACAACCTCTGTAGAAAACTGTGTGACAATTTCCCAAAGACCTAAGGTTCAACTTTTTATATGATCTAGTAATCCTTCTTCTTGAAATATACCTGATGGAACTCTTATTATTCCATAAAAAAGATACCCGTGCATGTATGTTTATTGTGGTACATTTACAATAGCAAAAACATAGAATGAACCATTCTGCCCATAGAAAGTATATTGGATTAAAGAAAATTGTACATATGTAGTACAAAAAAGACATACATATATATGATACAAAAAGGAGCATATTTAATGTGGTACAAATTTATTCAGCATGTATCACTTCTCAGAGAAATTACTTTTATTGGCTAATATCTACAGAGTAACTTGTTCTCAAATATGTTGGTGAGTCTCTATACAAAACTATAAAAATATTGGCAGTACACATGTGAGTTTAGTATGAATACTGGTTTGTGAGAGTATATTTATTTGTGAGAATATATTTGCAGTGATGACTTTTATGAATTGTTTACTAAGACAAAAATGATCCAAACTGTAAAAAAAAAAGAGGAAAATAGCTAACACCCATCAGGGTCTTTAATCAAATATGTGCAAACTATGGAAACTTATTTTAATTACTAACTTAAAATAGGCAATTGATAAATGTTTTCTTACACCTCACTTTCTTTCTCCCTATTAATCTGACTTCCATAACCAAAACTCACCAATTTCCATCACGTTTTTGATGTGTGGGTGTTAGATACAGCAATAATACATTTTCCCTTTGATGTAAAGATTTTATAATAAATATAGTGTGATTTTAATTGAATAAGCTGAGATATATATTCTTGTGTATCAAAACAATATTCCCTTGTCATACTTGTCTATCATAAACCATAAAAATCCAAAATATCTTGTTCTGCTAACCTATTTCACATAGCTCATTTATCTGTTCACTCATAGATGGAAATATTGAGAAAGTTTGTTCTAAACCTCCAAAAACTTTTATTTAGATAAATTTATTTGGGCAATTTCTTAGTAAAGTCGATCAAGCTGTAAATATAGCAAACTCATTAGAAATAACTAGTGTAACCTCTTTGGAAGACAGTGTGGTGGTTTCTGAAAGAACTAGAAATTAATCTTCCATATGACCCAGAAATTCCCTTATTGGAATACACCCCGAGGAACTCGAGTCATCTATCAAAACATACCTGCACATGCATGTTTGTTGCAGCTGTATTTACAATAGCAAAAACATGGAACCTGCCATACTGCCCACCAAAGCTGAACCAGATTTTAAAAATGTGGTATAGAAACACATTAGAATATTATGCAGTCATAAAGAAGGACAAACATATGGACTTTGCTGCAACTTGGATGGATTTAGAGTCTATCATACTCAATGACCTATCACAGAAACAAAGAACGGAGTACCATATGTTTTCACTCATAAGTGGACCTTGAACAATTATCATAAGACTATAAGAAAGGGATTGGCAGTTGAGGGAAACTGCCAGGGGAGGGAAGGACACACTTCATCAACAAGGATACCTGCATAATGAACATTTGCATACCTAACCTTGAATTGTAGCCCACATTTTTAAAATAAAGAAAAGAAAAAAAAAAAAAAGAAATACACTGTTTAAGGAAAAAAATTAATATTCCATACATTTTCAAGTTGTTCATTCAAAAAACACAGCATCTTTTAAACAGTAGAAAGAAGACCTTTCATTTGAAAAAGTCTTATAACAAATAACAGTTTGCAGTTTTAGTAAGAAAGATTCTTTTCTTCATACCAACACTGAAGCAAGAATAGAAGATGAAGATCATTCAGATGAATTACACAGAAAAGAAACCTAATGCAAGACAGTGGCTTTGAGAGTTTCAAACACATTTCTTGAGCAACAAACATGAGGAACTATAGCTATAAAGGCTCAACAATGAAAAATGGCATATTTAAAAAATAGTACATTTTTTTCTTTTTTTTGAGTTGGAGTCTCACTCTGTCGTGCAGGCTGGAGTGCAGTGGCACACGCACGGCCACCGCAGCCTCGATCTGCTGGGCTTCCGCTATCCTTCCACCTCAGTCTTCCAAGTAGCCAAAACTACAGGTGTGCGCTACCACACCCAGTTTTGATTTATTGTAGAGACAAGGTCTCGCCAAGTTTCCCAGGTGGAACTTGAACTCCCAAGCTCAGGCAATCCACTCGCCTTGGCCTCGCAAAGTGCTGGGATTACAGGCTGAGCCACGAAGCCCAGCCTTTTTTTTCTATTTTTGTCTTGAGCTAAAGGATTAAAAATAGGTAAATCAAAGCAACTTGAAATTGTAAGTCATGATAAACATATCTTTGATTAAAAATGTCAAAAACACATAAGTAAAATAATCACATAGTAGGAATTGAAATTTTTCTAATATGCATATTTCTTCAATTGCAAATGACGAGCCAGTTTTCTGGCACTATTTTTTAAATAGGTTGTTCTTTTCCCAGTATTTGTTTTTTGTTGATTTATTCAAAAATGAGATGATTGTTAGAAGTTGTCTTTATTTCTGAGTTCTTTATTCTCTTCCATTGGTTTATGTGTCTACTTTTGTGCCTGTAGTATGTTGTGTTGGCTACTGTAGCCTTGCAGTAAAGTTCAAAGTCTGGCAATGTGATAACCCTGGATTTCCCATTTTGTTTAGGATTGCTTTGGCAATTGGAGCTCTTTTTTCTTCCTTATACATTTGAGTATTTTTTTTCCAGATATGTGAAAAATAATGTTGGTAGCTTCATAGAAATTGGATTGAATCTGTAGATTGCTTTAGGGAGTGTGGACAACTTAACATTACTGATTATTCAAATTCATGAAAATGGAACGCTTTTCCACATTTTGTGTGTCATCTTTAATTTCTTTAAGCATTATTTTGTATTTCTTGTTGCTGTAGAGATCTTTGACCTCTTTGTTTAGATTTATTTCAAGCTTTGCTTTATTTTGGTAGCTATTGCAAATGAGATTATAATTTTATTATTTTTTAGAAAGCAGGATTTATTGAGAGGATAGAAAACTCCCACAGTGGGAGGAGACCCAAAGGTGTTGCCCGATTATAATCTTAATTTGGTTTTCAACTTGAACATTTTTGGTGTATAGAAATGTAACTGATATTTGAGCATTTATTTTTATATCTTGAAACTTTACTGAAGTCGTTTACAAGTTCTAGGAGTCTTTTAGTAGAATCGTTGAGTTTTCTAGATATAGAATTACATCACCTCTAAAGAGAGATAATGTAACTTCATCTTATCCTATTTGGATATCCCTTATTTCTTTATCTTCCATGACTGCACTGACTAGGTCTTCCAGGTCTATGTTGAATAGGAATGCTGAGAGTGGACATTCTTGTCTTGTTCCAGTTTCTTAGCGGGATGCTCCCGACTTCTGCCTATTCAGTATGATGTTGGCTGTGGTTTTGTCTCAAATGGCTTTGATTAGTTGGAAGAATGTTTCTTTGATGCTTAGATGGTTGGGGATTTTTATCATAAGGAAAGTTGTATTTTATCAAATGCTTCTTTCTGTATTTACTGAGATAATCATGAGGTTCTTGCTTTTACTTATGTTTATGTGTTTTATTATATTTATGGACTTGTGTATGTTCAAACAGTCTAGCACTCCAGCAATAAAGCCCATTTGATCATGATGAATACCATATTATATGTGCTGTTGGAAGCTGTTTGCTAGTTCTTTGTTGAGGATTTTAGCATGTATGTTCATTAGGTATATTTGTTTGTACATTTTTTGGTTGTGTTTTTTCTATTTTTGGCATTAATATGATATTGACTTCATAGAAAGTGTTAGAGAGGAGTCTCACCTTCTTAATTGTTTGGGATAATTTTACTAGCTTTGGTACCAGCTTTTTTCTGTATGTCTGGAAGAATTAATCTGTGAGTCCATCTGTTCCAGGACTTTCTTTCATAGGTAGACATTTTAATACTAATTCAGTGTCATATCTCATTATTGGTCTATTCAGAATGTCAATTTCTTCCTGTTTAAATCTTGAGGGGTTGTGTGTTTCCAGGAATTAATCCATGTCCTCAAGATTTTCTGGCATACACACAATGTTTATCATCATCTCTGAGAATCTTTTGTATAACTTATGGATGGCTTGTAATGTCACCTTTTTTCTTTTCTGAGAGTGTTTACTTGGTCTCTTTCTCTGTCTCTCTCTCTCTCTCTCTCTCTCTCTCTCTCTCTCTCTCTGTCTCATTAATTTGACCAAAAGCCCATCAATTTTGGTTATCTCTTCAAAGGCACATCTGTTTGACTTGTTGATGCATTGTTTTTTTCTTTTTGGGGGGTCTCAATTTTATTTATTTATGCTCTGATATTAGCTATTTCTTTTCTTCTGCTAGATTTGGTTTTAGTTTGTTTTTATATTTCTAGTTATCTTACATAAAATATTAGATTGTCTATTTAACATAATTCTATTTTCATAATGTGGATACACAGTGTAGTAAATTTTTCTCCCAGCACCATTTTATTGGCATCCAAAAGTTTTGATAAGTTGTGTTTATTTTATTTGTTTCATTTTTTAGAAATTTGTCTTGATTTCATTGTTAACTCTAAAATTGTTCAGGAGTAAGTTGTTTAATTTTTGTATATTTGTGTGTTTTTAAAAATTCCACCTTGTGTTAATTTTTAGTTTTATTCTGCTGTGGTCAGAAAAGATGCTAAGTGTAATTTTTTTGTAATTTATTCAAATTTTGACTTAATACTATGTAGTCATTCATAAATGTGTGAGAAGAATGTATATTATGTAGATGTCTTTTAGATCTAATTAGTTACATGTTAAATTTAAGTCAAGGATTTTTTGTTAGCTTTCTACCTATAAGAGTTGTCTAATTCTATTAGTAGGGTGTTAAAATCTTCCACTATTATGGTGTAACTGTGTATGTAGACTAATAATTGTTTGAAAATATGGGTGGTCCTATGTTAGGTGCATATCTGTTTGAGACAAGCTTCTTACTGGTGCATTGAACCCATTATCTTTATGCAGCACTCTTTATTGATCTTTTGCTTACTTTTATTGATTTTAACTCTGTATTATCTGATATAAAAATAGTGAACCCTGCTCTTTTTTATTTTGTTTTTGTGGTAGATCTTTCACTTTCCCTCTACTTTGAGACTATAGGTGCCATTAGAGGTAAGATGAGTCTCCTGGAGACAGCAGAAAATGAATTTTTAAAAAATTCAGTTTCCTACTCTATGTCTTTTAAGCAGGACATTAAGATCATTGACATTCAGGGTTATTATAAATATACGAGGATTTGTTTTTGTCATAATGCTGTTGAGGATTTGCTTCCTCGTCTCATTTTTATGGGCAATGCATATGTTTATAGAGCTTGCTTGTGTTTTTGTGTTAGATATTGTGTTTTTTTGTTTCCATCTTTAGAACTTTAAGCATCACCTGTAGGGTCAGTTAAAATCATTCTACCAAAGAGATATCTGCACACTGATGTTGTAGCCCTATATTCAGTAGAAAAGCATGGAACCAACCATGCTGCCCATTGAAACTGAACTGGATAAATAAAATGTGGTAGATAAACTCAATGGAATATTATTCAGTCATAAAGAAGGACAAACATATGGGCTTCAGAGCAACTTGGATGGAATAAGATTCTATTATACTCAGTGATCTATCACAGAAACAAGGAACAGAGAACGACATATTCTCACTCATATATGAACCCTAAACATTTACCATCACAATATAAGAAAAGATTTTGTAGTAGTGGGATACTGCCAGGGTGGTTGGAGGGGGTGGGACACAACATTAGTAAGAGTACCTGATCTCAATCCAGGCAAAGCAGGGACCAATGGGAGGCCCAAATTTTGTATGATGACCACTTGTAAATGCAATCTTGAATTGTTCCCCACATTTTAAAATAAAAAAATTGAAATAAAAAATCCATAAATAAAAAATAATAATAAAAAAGTGTCCCCAGTCTCCTAATTTGTAAAATACCCGCTTAAAGGTCTGCTACTTTTCTTATGTGTTTTCTTTTGTAGAGGTTCTGTCCCTTCTCTCTAGCTGCCTTCAAGAATTTTTCTTTCATACTGACTTTGGAAAATCTGATAACTGTATGCTTTTGGGACAGTCATGTCATATAGTCTCTCACAGGAGTTCCATGGATTTGTTGTGTTTTCTTGCTGACCTCTATAGAAAGATAGGCGATTTCCTGGATTTTGTCTGCAATTGCTTTCTCGACAGTGCTCTCATATCCTCCTCCTCTCTCATTTTTTGATTATAGTAGCTCTATAATAAAGTTTAAAGTCTGGAAGTGTGATTCTGCATTGTTTGCTTTGCTAAGAAATGTTTTGGCTATCCACGGTCATTTATGTTTCCATATGAATTTTTATAGTGTTGTTTCCAGGTCTGAGAAGAATGGTGCTGGTAACTTAATCGGTATTGCAGTTCATCTGTAGATTGCCTTGGATAGGATGACATCTTAACAATGTTGAGTCTTCCCAAACATGAGTATGGAGTATTTTTCTATTTGTTTGTGTCATCTTTAACTTTTTTGAGCAGTGTTTTGTAGTTTTCAGTGTAATTATCTCTCACTTTTCAGATTAGGAAGATGCCAGATATTTCTTTCCTGTTTTTGATGCTATTATGAATGGAATTGTGCTTTCTATTTGTTTCGCTTCCTGATTGTTGTAGGTGTATTACTGAAAATCTTCTGCAAAGCAAAAGAAACCACCAAGAAAGTGGGAGACAGTCCACAGAATGGTAAAAAAATGTTTGTCATCTGCATGTTTGGCAAAATTCTAACATCCAGAATCTACAAGGAACTGAAACAGGTAAAAGAAAACAAACAAAAAAAAAGCCTCATTAAAAATAGGAAAAAATACATGAGTAGACACTTCTCAAAAGAACACATATGAGCAGCCAACAGACACATGAAAAAATGAAATGGTCAGCCTCACTAATCATAAGAGAAATGCAAATCAAATCCACATTGAGATCCTACCTAACTCCAGCAAGAATGACCATCTTTAATAAAGCAAAAAACAACAGATGCTGACAAGGATGTGGAGAAAAAGGAATGCTTCTACACTGTTGTTGGGAATGCAAACTCTTTGGGAAACTGTGTCAATTCCTAAAATAACCAGAAATTTACATTCCATATGACCCAGCAATCCATTTCTGAGAATATACCTGGAAGACCTAAAATTACGCTACAAAAAAGACACTGTGCATGCATGTTTACTGCAGCGCTATTTACAATAGAAAAAATAGAACCAACCACGCTGCCTATCAAAACTGAACTTGATAAAAAAATGTGGTATATATACATGATGTAATATTACATGGTCATAAAGATGAACAAAGTTAAGTTCTTCACAGCAACTTGGATGAATTTAGAATCTATAATACTCAGTGATCTAGCTGGGCTTGGTGGCTCAGCCTGTAATCCCGTGCCTTTGGGAGGCTGAGGGGGTGGATTGCCTGAGCCCGTGGGTTCGAGACCTGCTTGGGCAGCGAGATCTCATCTCTACAATAAATAAAAAAATCAGCCAGGCGTGGTAGCGCATGCCTGTAATTCCGGCTACTTGGAAGGCTGAGGCAGAAGGATCACCGGAGCCAGCAGGTCAAGGCTGCGGTGACCGGGAACGGCCACTGCACTCCAGTCTGGGTGACAGAGTGAGACTCCAACTCAAAAACAAAAAAAGAAAATACTCAGTGATCTATCACAGAAACAAAAAACTGAATATCACATGTTCTCACTCATAAGTGGACACTGAACATTTATCATTATACAATAAGAAATGGATTAGCAGTAACCAGAAACAGCCAAAGGGGGTGGGGTACATGACATAAATATGATTACCTGATCTCAAACCAAGAAAAGCAGATATCAAAGGGAGGCCGAAATTTACCTGCATGATGAGCACTTCTACACCTAATCCTAAATTGTACCCCACACTTTTAAAATAAATAAATAAATAAAATAAATAAAAAACACAGGATTTAGATAATTACAATAATCCAACAATTTCAAATCTCAGCTCCTCCCTTAATTAAATATAAAAACTGCAAAAAACACAGTCCCCCACCCACAGTTCAGCTCAAAAATTGAACAAAGTCAGAGGATCTACATAAGGAAGAATAGGAGACTGAGAAAGCATAAGTAAAAGTTTTCCCCCCATATCCCCCATATCACTGAACAACAGAATTAAAGAAGAGGTTAAAAAAAATGGGAAGGAAATCCTAAGCAAATGATAAAAAAAAAAAAAAAAGGAAGTGTACAGGTCCCATACAAACTCCTGGAAGGACAAGTGAGAATACAAACTTCAGAGACTTCAGAATTCAAACAGTGAAGAACCCCTAGAATGATTTGTCTCAAACCCAGATATCAAGACATTAGTAGAGAGCATAAAATAGAAATGAAGAGAGACAAAAGTAAGGTATGAAGAAGTTGATAACTGAGATAGCAGCAATAAATAATGCAGTGAATGAAAAAAATAACAAACTGATATGCATGGAAAGCAGAAATAACCAAGCAGAAGAAAGAATCTCAGAACTTAAGAACCGAAATATGGAACAAATCCAAAGTGTTAAAAACATAGAAAAGAATCTAAAAAACATAGAGCAAAGCTTTTTAAAAGATGAGTGACTACATCAAGAGACCAAACCTAAGATTAATTGGACTCCCTGAGGTAGATAGACAGAAAACCACCCTGGAACAAACATTCAATAAAATTATCCAAGAAAACTTCCCTCATCTCATCAGAGCTGTGACCATTGAAACATAAGAGATTCAGAGAACTCGTGCAAGACAACAAATGAGAACAACTCCTAGACCCAGTAATTTACTTACATAAAGTAGGTATAAAATAAAAAATCCTAAAGACAGCATGAAGAACGATCAGACTACCTACCGGGGAATACCATTTAGAAAAGCAGCAGACTTATCTACAGAAACACTTCAGGCTAGGAGAGATTGGAGTCTAATACTCAAAGATCTCAAAGATAAACAAATTCAACCAAGAATTACCTACCCACTAAGATAAGTGTCATTAGCCATGGAGAAATTAAATCCTTCCCAGATATTCAATCCTTAAGAGTTTACTCTGCCTTCTGACCAACTCTACAATAAACACTTAAGAAAGTATTAAAACAGAAGAGAGAAAAAAAGAATGACAATGTCCTTCCCAAGTATGCAGAAAAAAGATTGAAGGCACACATAAATCAACTCAAAAGTAAAAAACAGACAACAAACAAATAAACAAACAGCAGCAACAACAAACACCTTAAGAATCTTATGACAAGAATAAACGCTCACATTTCAATAATTAGCATGAATGTGAATGGACTAAATGCTCCACTGAAAAGACATAGAATGGCAAATTGAATAAAATATCATGAAGCAAAAATATGTTGTCTCAAAGAGACACATCTCACCAGAAAAGACACTCACAGACTCAAAGTAAGAGGATGGGAAACAAATTTTCAGGCAAATGGAACACAAAGGAAGCTGGAGTTATGGTTTTAATATCAGACAAAATAACTTTAAGCTGTCAAAAATTTAAAAAGATATGAAAGGTCAATATAGTGACAAAAGGTTCAATTCATCAACAAGGAACATACATGATAAAAATATATGCATCCTACATAAGACAACCAACTTTCATAAAGAAGATTATAAGTAAACTAAAAAAAGATATTGACTCTAACACTATAATAACTGGGAACTTAAATGCCCCACTAACAATCCTAGATAGATCATTAAGACAAAAAACCAGCAAGGAGATCTGGAACGTCAATGTGACACTTGACCAAATAGAATTAATTGATACCTACAGAACACTCCACGCAACAACCACAGAAAATACATTCCACTCATCACCACATGGAATGTACATCCTCGGCCATAAATCAAGCATAAACAAATTTCATAAGATTGAAATACTGCCATGCATCTTCTCAGACCACAGTGGAATAAAAATAAATATCAGCACCAACAAAGTTCCCCCAAAACCCACAATGGACACTAAAGATGATAAACAACTCCTGAGTCAACACAGAAATCAAAACAGAAATTTAAAAAATTCCTGGAAACGAATAAAAATAAACATTTAACCAAAATATCTGGGATGTCATGAAAACAGTACTAAGCAGGGAATTCATACCTATATGAAGAAGACACATGAAGAAAATGGAAAACTCACAAGATAACAGCCTAACACATCACCCAAGGAGGCTGGAAAAGAAGACCACCAAACCCTTACTTCAGCAGAAGAATCCAGATCACCAAAATAAAGCCAAATTTGGGACATGGAAGACAAAATTATAATTCAAAAAATCAATGAAACCAAATGCTGGTTCTTTGAAAGGATAACCAAGATCAATGTACCCCTAGGTAGACAGACCAAGAAAAAGAGAGAAAAAGCCCATATAAAAAAAACAGAAATGCAATAGATCAAATCACAGCTAACCCTGAAGAAATACAAAAAATTATCCGAGATTATTATATACACTTGCATAGAAACACACTTGAAAGACTAAATCAAATGGAGAATTTTCTGACATCACACAACCTCTGCAGGTTGAAACAAGAAGAAATCAAGACCCTAATTAGATCAATAACAATCCAAGAAGTCAACTATGTCCTAAGAAAAATGCCTTCAAAAAAATTGTCTGTACCAGATGACTTTCCAGCAAAATTCTACAAAATATACAGGGAGGAGCTGATATCAATCCTACTGAAAGTATTCCAGGAAAGTGAGAAAGGTGGAACTCTACCCAAATCATTTTATCAAGCTAATATCACATTAATACCTAAACTAGGTAAAGATCTGACAAAGAAAGAGAACTACAGGCCAATATCTTTGATGAACATAGATGCTAAAATTTTCAACAAGATCCTTGTAAACCGGATCCAACAACACATCTCAAAAATCATCCACCATGACCAAGTAGGCTTCATCCCTGGGATGCTGGACTGGTTCAACATCGGCAAGACCATAAATGTAATCACATACATCAACAGAGGTAGAAGCAAAAAAAAACATGATTATGTCATTAAACATGGAAAATGATTTCAATAAAATCTAGCACCACTTTTTAAATAAAAATCCTTGCACATCTAGGAATAAATGAAACATTCTTCAAAATAGTAAGAGCCATCTAAGAGAAGTCCACAGTCAACATACTGCTAAACAAACATAAATTGGAATTTAACATAAATAAATTTCAGGGAAATGTCCCTGAAAACCAGAACAAGACAAGGATGCCTACTCTCACCTCACCTGCTCAATGTAGTATTGGAAGTCCTAGATACAGCAATCAGACAAGAGAAGGAAATCAGTGGTATCCAAATAGGAAAAGATGAAGTCAAGTTATTCCTCTTTTTGAATGACACGATTCTGTACCTCAAAAACCCAAGAGAATCTGTCAAAAACCTCCTTGCCCTGATAAAGGGCTGGCAAAATCTCAGGGTATAAAATAAATGTGCAAAAGACGATCACATTCCTATACAATAACAATAAACAAACAGAAACTCAAATAAAAAGCACAATCTCATTCACAATAGCTACAAAATAAATGAAATACCTTGACATCTCCCTAACTAGAGAAGTGAAGGACCTTTACAATGAAAACTATGAAACACTGATCAAAGAAATCAAAGATAACACAAATAAATGGATTGGGGGAATCAACATTGTTACAATGTCCATCCTACCTAAGACAATCTACAGATTTAATGCAATACCCATTCAATTACCAACAGCATTCTTCTCAGACTTGTAAACAGCAATAGAGTAATTCATATGGAAACATATACGATTATAAGTAGCCAAAACAATCTTCAGACCAAAAAATAAAAACAGGGAGTAATCATACTCTCAGACTTGTAGTAAGAGATAAGATAGACAAGTGGATCCTCATCAAACTGACAAGCTTCTGCAAAGCCAAAGAAACCATCAAGAAAGCCAGGAGACAGCTGACAGACTGGAAAAAAAAATTTGCCAACTGTATATCTAACAAAGGCCTCACATCTAGGATCTGCAAGGAACTCTAATGTGCTGAAAAGAAAAAAAAAAAAAAGCTCCATTACAAAGTGGGCAAAGACTCTGAATAGACACTTCTCAAAAGAAGACATATGAGCAGCCAACAGATACATGAAAAAAAGCTCAGTCCCACTAATCATCAAATAAATGCAAACTAAAACTACACTGAGATATCAGCTAACACCAGTCAAGATGGCCATCATCAATAACTCAAAAACAATAGATGCTGGAGAAGATGCAGGAAAAAGGGAACACGTCTACACTGTTGGTAGGAGTATAAACTAGTACAACCTGTGTGGAAAACAGTATAGTGATTCCTAACATATCTAAAAATCAACCATCTTCATGATCCCATACTTCCCTTACTGGAAATATACCTGGAGGAACTCAAATTATTCTGAGAAAAAGATACCTGCACAAACATGCTTATTGCAGTATTGTTCACTATAGCAAACCCATGGAATCAACTGTACTGCCCATTGAAAGAGGACTGGATTAAAAATACGATGCATATACATGATGGAATATTTCACAACCATAAAGAAAGGCAAAATTATGAAATTCACAGGAATTTGGATAGTTTTAGAGTCTATAATACTGAGTGATCTTTCACAGAAACAAAGAAGTGGGTACCACATATTCTCACTCATAAGTAAATCTTGAACAATTATCATAATACTATAAGAAAGGGATTGACAGTAGCAGTAGTAGTGGGAAATTGTCAGGGAAAGGGGGATGTACTTCACCAACAAAAAATACATGCAAAATGAACATGTGTATACCTAACCCTGAATTGTACCCCACATCTTTTTTTTTTTTACAGAAAACTAATGGCATGAGGCTCCCAAGTAACTCAACAGGTGTAATAAACAAAGAGAATGTGGTTTGTAATTAGTTTATGGTTTTGATGGATAAATTAAAATATCAAAACCAATTTCTTCTCATTTAGGACTCTAAGTATCTGAAAAAAATTATAATACCCAATGTTTTAATGAAATCGATCTGTTTTTAAAAGGTTTTTTGAAAGTATTACTCAAATTGCCTTCATTTGTCAAATAATTATTTTATTTCCTCATTAGAATATATGAATGACATTAGCAACAACATAAATGCATTGAATATAAAAAATATATGATTGTGGCTTAATTTTCAAAATTGCCTGTATATACAATTCCAAAGTTGTCTTTTTGCTACTTCAATAAAACTATATAGAGTGTTAGTTCACTGGTATAGTGAAAGTAAAGATAACATCATTCACAACTTGGCTATAGAGAAAAAAATTATTAGCAAACAGTAAACCCATGGCACTGTTAAATATTATACTTTCATTTTTTTTTTTTTTTTTTGAGTTGAGTCTCAATCTGTCACCCAGGTTGGAGTGCAGTGGCACACTCACAGCCACCCCAGCATCAACCTGCTGGGCTCCCGCTATCCTTCAGCCCCAGTCTTCCAAGAAGCCAGAACTACATGCACGCACTACCACACCCAGTTAATATTTTGATATATTGTTGAGATGAGGTCTCGCCAAGTTGCCCAGGCTAGTCTCGAACACACAGGCTTAGGCAATCCACTCGCCTTGACCTCCCAACGTTCTGTGCTGGAAATGTAGATGTAAGGTTGATTTTGGTCCATCTTGTGTTAGAATTCACTCTACCTTGCTCAGTCATCCACTGGAATTTTTCAGTTGGGCCTTGTATAAATAAATCAGTTTCATCAGTTGATGTAATTTTTTTTTTGAGTTGGAGTCTCACTCTGTCACCCAGACTGGAGTGCAGTGGCTGCTCCCGGCCACCGCAGCCTCGACTTGCTGGGCTCCAGCGATCCTTCCACCTCAGTCTTCCAAGTAGCAGGAATTACAGGCACGCACTACCACGCCCAGCTGATTTTTTGATTTATTGTAGAGATGAGGTCTTGCTGTCGAGGCGGGTCTCGAACCCGCGGGCTCAGGCAATCCACTGACCTCAGCCTCCCAAAGGCGCGGGATTACAGGCTGAGCCACCGAACCCGGCTCAGTTGACGTAATTTATACTAATTCTGCATATTTACAGTTGACTTTATACATAGAGATTTGACTTGTCTTTTCTGAACATATTATAAATATATCAACCGGGCTCGGTAGCTCAGCCTGTAATCCCGCACTTTGGGAGGCTGAGGTGAGTGAATTGCCTGAGCCCACGGTTCGAGAACCGCCTGGGCAACTTGGCGAGACCTCATCTCTACAATAAATCAAAAATTAACCGGGCGTGGGAGCGCGCCTGTAGTTCCAGCTACTTGGAAGGCTGAGGCGGAAGGATCGCCGGAGCCCAGCAGGTGGAGGCTGCAGTGGCTGGGAGCGGCCACTGCGCTCCAATCTGGATGACACAGTGAGACTCCAACTCAAAAAAAAAAAAAAAAAAATATATATATATATATATAAAATCATGAAACATTGACATGTCATCTAATTTCAATAACTACAAATAGTGCTGTAAACTTTTAGTCATCCTAATAGGATATTTCTCCCATCACATACTTAATTGAAAACACTCCAGTCTGTAGCTTTACTAGAAACTTCATTACATATAACTTTCACAGAAAAAAAAAATGGCATTGAGAGCAACAGATATTTTATCCCGAATGAGAGATATAAGATGTTTAACAGGAAAAACAGTTATCAGAGTATAATTTTACATATCTCCTGTTATTTTCATGACAAGATAACACCTTATTAGTGCTTAAAGAATGCTAAAGGAAGAATAATTCTTTCAATTATCTTTTAATGTTTAATAATTCTACAAAACAAGAGAATAATGTATGATGTCAAAGGGACAGTAGGGGATTTGAATATACATTTAGAGAAAAACTGTAGATTCAGGTAAATTTTTTAAGTTATCAGAAAACTACCAATAAAATTACTCCAAGGCAAGGGTTACATAGCAGAGGGTTTGAGCCCTGGTCTCGTGAAGAATTAAGGCATTACTTTATCCACTTAAGTCTTTATAAAGTAGTTTTTTGGCATGTGAGTGTGATGTCATATGCAAAACAGTCTTTCCAATTAATAACATTGTTTAATATAAGTATTTCAAAATTTGAGTCTCACTAATAACAATTATTAACATTGATGGCAATTTTTTGTTCATAATTCTTGTGACATCTTTATTGAGACTTGTAAGTAATAGATGATATATTACATGCTTTACAAATTTTCTAGTGTAATCCTTCAAAATCAAGGAGCAATTATTACAAGCTTATTTTATATATAATCACATAGGCTAAGGTTAACTACACTTTTTAAGTTTAAAAGACTACTAGGTGTTGAAATAGGGATTTGAATAACAGTCTGACCCAATAACTTGCATAATAAATTTAAGTAGCAAGGAATTTACATCAGTGTGTTTTTCAAAATGGAGGCCAAAGTCTATTAATAAACCCAATTTGGGTTAATCACCAGTATTTTTAAAATAATAGGATGTAATAAGTTATAAATATCACACTCTATCATAATAGTAAGAATATTGATTCATAAATTTGTATTCAGTTATATTCTGTCAGTACATTAACATAAAACCAGAGCTAAAATTTTTAAAAATCTGAGTCAATTGACTGCATAAAACAGTGCATACACAATTTAAAGATTACTGAGTAGTTTGCAGAGGGTAAAAAGTCAACTTTTAAGTGCTAGAATGTGAGCTTTCATGAAGGTTGTGCTAATTAAGCATTAGAAATTAGTGTCTTAGAGATTATAGTATAAGTATTCTGGAGAGGATAAGTCAATTGATTTGTATATAGTTGGATAAAATAAATTTCACTATTTATTGAACAGAAAAAAGGTCTTTATGTCCAATAGGGTTTATAATCTCAGGATTGTTCAATAGTCATAGTCCTTTACAAGCATTAGCTGGTTAATTGCAACAGTGATAAAACATAATAGTCAGTTTTGGTATCTCATATGTGAGTATTACTATGGGTTATTTACTAAAAGTCAATCCATTTTTGGTAAAGTTTTTGTTTTTCCCCTAAATTTCTCTTGTCCTGAGACAATAGAATGATGTGACGCGAGGAGGTTTTTCATTTATCAACCTCCCCCCTTCTCCTCTTTAGGAGTCCCTAGTGTCTATTGTTCCCATCCTTAGCCTGTTTGTACCTAGTGTCTAGCTCCCTAATATGAAAACATGCAATATTAATTTTTATGTTTCTGTTAATTTGCTTAAAATGACGACCTCTAGCTACATATGCTTTGTTGCAAAGGACATAATTTGATTCTTTTTTATGGCTAAGTAGTATTCCGTGGTGTATATGTATCACATTTTCCTTATCCAATCCATCATTGACAGGCACTCAGATTAGTTCCATGTTTTTGCTATTATGAACAGGACTGTGAAAAACATATGAGTGTAAGTGTCTTTTGGTAGAACAATTTATGCTCCTTCGGGTATATATCCAGTGGCGGGATTACTGGGTTCAACGATAAATCTATTAGTTATTTGAAAAATCTTCAAACTGTTTCTAAACATCTTTTTTGAAAAACATATTAGCCGGGCTCGGTGGCTCAGCCTGTAATCCCGCGCTTTTGGGAGGCTGAGGTGAGTGGATTGCCTGAGCCCGTGGGTTCGAGACCCGCCTGGGCAGCGAGACCTCATCTCTACAATAAATCAAAAAATCAGCTGGGCGTGATAGTGCTTGCCTGTAATTCCAGCTCCTTGGAAGGCTGAGGCGGAAGGATCGCCGGAGCCCAGCAGGTCGAGGCTGCGGTGGCCGGGAGTGGCCACTGCACTCCAGTCTGGGCGACACAGTGAGACTCCAACTCAAAAAAAAAAAAAAAAAAAAAAGAAAATAGACGAAAGAGTCCAAAGCCACCAGAGGTAGATTCATTCATTCATCTAGTCCTCCACTTGTTCGTTCACAGATTTTGTTGAGTGCTTCCTGCATGCCAGGTACTCTCCTCAAAGTGCTGGGGGTTTAGTAGTGACCCATGCAGCCAGAAACCTTCCCTTCTCGGGAGGATTGCTTGAGCCTGGAAATTCAAGACCAGGGCTACATAGAGGGATTCCGTCTGCACAAAAATAAATTCAAAAATAACAAATTAAGCTGGGCATGGTGGCGTGTGCCTGGAGTCCCAGCACTTTAGGAAGCCGAGGTGGGAGGAGTGCTTGACCCCAGGAGTTCAAGACCAACCTGAACAACAGAGCAAGGCCTTGTCTCTATTGTAAAAAATAAAAATAAATAAATGGATGCAAATCCACTAACTTTTTGAAAAGTGGGTTGATTCAAAGAACAGCATTGAGTAACTTATGGTACAGGCGGTTTTCAAATAGGGGAAAAGTTGTGGAAATGATACATGAGAGACATTTGAGACACACTAAAATAAGACCGGCCCCTCCCCAAGCTGCTCAGAGCCCTGGTTGTGACCCGGGGGAGGTTGACGCCTCTTTTCCAGGGCCAGGCGGTGCTGTTCCCTGCAACTCCAGTGGGTCAGGGAAGGCTGCTGGCAGGGGGCTGCTGAGGTTGGCCTGAGGACCACTGCAAGGCTCACCCGCTGAGGAGGACACACGGGGGTCCAGGCAGAGGGTTGGGGAGATGAGGTGGGGGCATCCGAGGAGTCAGCCCGGCAGTGTGTGCCTAGGGGCCGAGGAGCTGGCGGGCGGCCGTGGAAGACCATACCAAACTCGTGCTAGCCAGTGACTGGCGCTGACACAAACTTACATCTTCCATGTGTTGGGCAGGATGGCTCAGGGAGGAGCAGCTTTCTCGCGTTTTCTGTGTTCTCTCAGCAAACCTTCACAGTTGTGATTTCCTTGTGTCCACCCTCTTTGACAGATGGTGAGTTTGGGGCTCAGATGGGCCAAGTCGTGAGCAAATAAATAGCACTTGGGACTTTAAAAAATCTTTAAAGAGTTGAGACATGATTCAGACAGCAAAAACTTCATCCCTCCCTTTTAAAGTTTACATTTGGGGCCGGGAGCAGTGGCTCACGCCTGTCATCCCAACACTTTGGGAGGCCAAATCGGGAGAATTGCTTGGGGCCAAGGCTGGGCAACATAGCAAGACCTCGTCTCTACAAAAATTTTTTTAAAAATTAGCCAAGTGTGGTGACGTGAGCCTGTAGTTCGAGCTACTTGGGAGACTGAGGCAGGTGGATCACCTGAGTCCAGGAGGTTGAGGCTTTGGTGAACTGTGAGTGTGCCACTGCACTCCAGCCTGGGCGACAGAGTGAGAGCCCAACTTAAAACAAAACAAAACACCCTGAACGTGCCTGATCTCCTCTGATCTCAGAAGCTAAGCAGAGTCGGACCTGGTTAGTACTTGGATGGGAGACCGCCTGGGAATACCGGGTGCTGTGGCCTTTTGGCCTCCTCGCCGCCATCTTCTTTAACGGCATGGTGGCTCATGCCTATAATCCCAGCACTTTGGGAGGCCGAGGTGAGAGGATTGCCTGGGCCCACAGGTTCAAGACCAGCCTGGGCAACTTGGTGAGACCGCATCTCTACAATAAATAAAAAAATTACCCAAGCGTGGTGGTGCACGTCTGTAGTTCCAGCTACTTGGAAGGCCGAGGCGGAAGGATCGCCTGAGCCCAGCAGGTCGAGGCTGCGGTGGCCGGGAACATGCCACTGCCCTCCAGCCTGGGTGACAAAATGAGACTCCAACTCAAAAAACAAAAAACAAACAAGCAAACAAAAGTCCTCCCTCGGGGAAGCCAGGGCCAAGGGTCTTGAGGAGCTCGCCCCACCCGGGCCTGCCTGGGTCGTTGCCCTATGTGCCCACGAAGAACATTACGCATGTGCCATCCACGCCCCCCGATGCTGTGAATTTCTTTCAGGTCCCTGACACCCCACGGGCCTGTAGCTTCCAGAAGAGCAGGCCAGCACTCATCCCACCCTCCTTGCCGTGTGGGCAGGGCCCTGCGACCCCAGGCGCATTGGTGTTCGTTGTCCGCGGGTGGCTAGCATTGAGCGTGCACGGTGCTCCTTGAGCATTTAACGACCTGCCCTGCTCTGATGACTTCAGTGCATTTTATTTCATCCCCATTTCACAGATGAGGAGCAAGGGTCAGAGAGGGGATGGAGGTAGTGCAGTCCGCGTCGCACAGCCAGTGGGCAGAACGGCCAGGGTCCGGACGCAGCCCCGTCTGGCTCCAGGGCCCTGGCCTCTCACTGTCATTGTCCCGGCAGGGTGGGGGTAGGGTCGAGCGTCTGCTCAGGCACCCTTAGTGGTGGGTGTTCTGGTTTTCTCTTGCTGTGTAGCCCATGACCTCAGGTCTAGCAGCTCGAAGCAATGCCCGGGTGCAAGCTCACTGTTCTGCAGGAGATGTTCGGTGGGGCTGACTCTGCTCAGGGTGCCCCAAGGCTGGAATGCACCCCGAGGGACTGGCGGAGTCCCAGTCTGGAGAGTCTGGGGACAAGCCCACTTCCAAGTTCGTTCTTGTTGGCATGACCCAATGCCGTGTGGCTCCAGGACTGAGGTCCCTACCCCCTTGCTAGCTGTCAGCAAGGGCCGTTTTGGGGATCACACAGGGGCCTTCTGTCCTCCTCGCCATGTGGCCTCCTCTGTCTTCAAAGCCAGCAGTGAGGACTCCCCCTCACACCGGATCCCTCTCATACTTTTTTTTTTTTTTT
>NW_007248777.1:99975-103985 GCF_000164805.1 Carlito syrichta
CTCACCTCAGCCTCCCAAAGGCGCGGGATTACAGGCTGAGCCACCGAGCCTGGCTCTCTCATACGTTGATGAGTGCGTGTGTGTGTCGAGACGAGGTCTCACTATGCTGCCCAGGCTGTCTTGAACTCCTGGTCTTAAGCGATCCTCCTGCCTCAGCCTCTCAGAGTGCTAGGATTACAAGCATGAGCCCCCGCACCCGGCCCCCTCTCATTCTTTAAACCTGTTTTGCCAGCAGGTGTCGGTCCAGTTTTAGGGCTCATCTGATTAAGTTCAGCCCACCCTGGACAACCTCCCTTGTGGCATATAAAGTCATCACGGGAGTCGGATCATTCTATTCCCCAGGGAGAGCGTGGGGAGGCAGAGGGTCGTTGGGGTCCTCTTAGCATTCTGCCGCCCAGAGAAGGCCTCGGGTGCTGACGATAGCCGCAGCAGTGGGCCCCTTGGCACCTTTTTCCAGCGGCTTAGAATGTTGTGGATTGCTGGGCATGGTGGCTCACGCCTCTAATCCCAGCACTCTGGAAGGTCGAAGTGAGAGGATTGTCTGAGCCTACAGGTTCGAGACCAGCCTGGGCAACTCGGCTAGACCTCATCTTACAATAAATCGAAAAATCAGCCGGGTGTGGTAACACATGCCTGTGGTTCCAGCCACTTGGAAGGCTGAGACAGAAGAATCGCTGGAGTCCAGCAGGTCAAGGCTGCGGTGGCTGTGAGTGTGCCACTGCACTCCAGCCTGGGCGACAGTGAGACTCTGACTCAAAAAAAAGAAATACTTATTAATTGCGGGGTTGAGAAGAAATGAACAGAAATTATCCGACTGGGCCGAGCGCAGTGGCTCAAGCCTATAATCCTAGCACTTTGGGAGGCTAAGGCGAGAGAGGATCACCTGAGCCCAGGTGTTCAAGAGCAGCTGGGCAACTTGGTGAGACCTCATCTCTATGATAAATCAAAAAATTAGCTGGGTGTGATGGCGTGTGCCTATAGTTCCAGTTACTTGGAAGGTTGAGGCAGAAGGATCGCCTGAGACCTTTGTGGTGGCCATAAGCATGCCACTCCACTCCGGCCTGGGCAACAGAGTGAGATTCTGACTCAAAAAAACAAAAGAAGAATGCTGTGGATTTCAGGCTGACTCTGCATCTGCATTCTGCATCCCTGTGGGAGGCTGTTGGGAATGGATGCTTGTGTGCCCTGGAAGTCGTATGTTGAAACCGGCCCCAAGCCCTGGTGTTGGGAGGCGGGGCCTTTGGGAGGTGGGCTGCATGGAGGCTGGAGCCCTTGAGGATGGGATGGGTGACTTAGGAAGAGGTCCCAGAGGGATCTCCAGACACGAGGTTGCAAGGAGGGGACCACAGTCTGTAGCCCGGAAGAAGCTCTCACGAGAACCCGGCTGTGCTGGCGCCCTGATCTCGGGCTCTCAGGCTCTAGAGCTTGAGGAAGGAGTGTCTTGTTCCTAACCCACCCTGCTGGCCGGGCATGGCATCTCATGCCTGCCATCCCAGCACTTTGGGAGCCCCAGGCGGGAGGATCATTTGAGCCCAGGAGTTCGAGACCAGCCTGAGCAACATAGCGAGACCTTGTCTTCTCTACAAAAATTTTTAAAATTCACTGGGTGTGGTGGTACGCACCTGTAGTCCCAACTACTCGGGAGACTGAGGAGGGAAGATTGCCTGAGCCCAGGGGATTGAGGCTGCGGTGAGCCATGATCACTCCACTGTCGCCTGGGCGACAGAGTGAGATCCCAACTCAAAAAACAAACAAATAAATGAAGCTGCCCAGCCTATGGTGCTTGGTTATATACAGACCAGGCCAGAGCCTGACAGCCATTCTGTGGGGGGGGGAGTCTGCATCCCCACCTTACCCCTGGGGGAACACGGCTGGAGAACCCCTGGGTAGCGGGGCGGGGGGCGGCTGCAGCGCGGCTCTTCTGACCCAGGCCTGTTGGTGCCCGGAGCACCCCTGCGTCCTGTTAGGAGCCCCGACCTCATTACTGTCCTTGGAAGGGCGTGAGGCGTCTGCTTCCAGCCAGCCCAGCCCTCAGGGACACTTCTCTGCAAACTCACCGCACTGGGTCACAGTGGTGGCTTTCCCAGGGTTGCCACTGGCTGCGCGAGCCTCACCTCATCAAGCAGGTAAAGCAATCGGGCCAGCGGGGCTGGGAGCAAAATCGCGGGCACGGGCCGGCCAGGAAGGCGACTGTGCCCAGGCAGGACGTGTGGGCTGGGGGCGAGGGTCCCGCCGTCCAAAGAGTGCTCCAGAACAACCACCACTGCCTCGCATCTGTTCAAGCCAGGCGTCAGAACCGGGAGCCACAGCATCCAGGCTTCTCTCCGGGAGACCCCTCCCTCCCTTAACGTTTAAGCCAGGACCTGAGACCCCCGTGGAAACTCAAGGCCCTGCCTCCCCTCGACTCCCCAAGGACCCTCGGGGGTCTACACGTTTCTTCTGGGTGCCTTTGTGCTGATTTGCTGAGTATTTTGAAACCTCCACTCTTCTCCTGAAGCAGCTTTTTCCTTCCATCTCGGGCTGGACCCAGCTCTGGTTCTTCCATGTCCCTGAAGTTTCCCTGGCACGAGGCTGCTGCAGGACGGGCGTGGGTGCTGTCTGTTGTGAGCTGGTGTTGAGGGGTCTTCTGGGGGGCACTGGGTTGCTGGCTGGACTGACAGCAGTCCCGAGAATCAGACCCAGAAACAAGCCTGAACCAAGGACTGGGGAACCCAGGGTTATCCGCAGCAGGCCATCCCACTGGGCTCACCACGGCCAGTGTGGACAAAACCCGGCGCGTTCGAATCCCTGTCCTTTGACTCCCGTGTGCCCTGCCAGCGAGCAGCGTCCTGTTGGCCTGGCTGGAGTGGACCTCGGGCCTCTCCTTGGCGAGGGGACGGCGGGCTCTGGGCCAGTTCCATCAGGTCAGCAGCTGCAGTGGGCCAGCGCGCAATTCTCAGAAGGAAAATGGAGCGGCATTAGGAAGAGACAAAAGCCCCGGGACACACTTGGAGCCAAGTTCTAGAATCCCCATCCTGAAGTTCCATGGCTAGAGAATGCCACACGTTGCCCCGCCCTCCCCCAACGATCCCGCCCTTCCAGCTGTCAATCATCAGCATGAACACCTCTGTGCTTCCTTGTACAGACCCATCTGGCGCCTCCTTTCCCATCCCGCCACTACCTGGGGTTATCCGAAAAAGACTCATTCAACTGCTTTGCACGTCCAAAAATATCATGAAACGGCTGGGGGGAAAGTGTTTTCCATCTGTTATGGGCTCAATTATGTCCCCCAAAAAGATATGTTGGAGTCCCAACCCCTGGTACCTGCGAACATGACCTTATCTAGAAATAGGGTCTTTGTGGAGGTGACAAAGTTAAGATGAGGTCACTCGTGAGACTGGCCCCCTCAGGTCACATCCTTACAAGCATCAGGAGGTGACTAAGCACCATGGTTCACGCCTGGAAGCTCAGAGCTTCGGGAGGCTGAGGTAGGAGGATCTCTTGAGGCCAGAAGTTCCAGATCAACCTGGGCAGCATAGCAAGACTCCTTCTCTATTTTTTAAATGTATTTTTATTTTCTATTTTGGATTTGGGGGTGCACATATGTATTTGTTAGATGGACGTATTGGGTCGTGGTGAGGACTGGGTCTCGGTGGCCCGTTCCCCAGATCGCGAACACTGTGCCCTGTAGGTAGTTTCTGAACCCCAACCCTAACCTCCCCACTGGTGGCCCCAGTGTCTTGCCTATTATTTCCATCTTTGTGACCGTTTAGCTCCCCTATATGAGTGAGGACATGCAGTATCTGGTTTTCTGTTTCTGAGTTGGTTCTCTTAGGATGACGACCTCCAGCTCCATCCGTGTTGCCTGCAAAGGACACGATTTCACTCCTTTGTGACTGCACGAGACAAAAAAGACAAAAAAGAAAAGGAGGAAAGGCCTCGTGAAAACAGAAACATTCGAGACCCGCCTAGGCAGGTGAGACCTCATCTCTACAATAAATCAAAAAATCAGCCGGGCATGGTAGCACGCG
>NW_007248777.1:104846-111853 GCF_000164805.1 Carlito syrichta
TGGTCTCGAACCCACAGACTCAGGCAATCCACTCTCCTCGGCCTCCCAAAGTGCTGGGATGACAGGCTGAGCCACCAAGCCTGGCCTATTTTTCTCTTAATCAGGGGAGGAAAAGCAAGTCCTCCAACTGTAAAGTAAAGTAATGGTGAAATCATCTCAGTGGGGCTGGACGCGGTGGCTCATGCCTGTCATCCCAGCACTTTGGGAGGCCAAGGCAGGAGGATCGCTTAAGCCCAGGAGTTTGAGACCAGCTTGGGAAACATAGCAAGACACCATCTCTATAAAAATAAGAAAATTAGCCAGGCATGGTGGTGCATACCAGTAGTCCCAGCTACTCAGGAGGCTGAGGCAGGAGGATCGCCTGAGCCCAGGAGGTCGAGACTGCAGTGAGCCAGGATCATGCCACTGCACTTCAGCCTGGGCAACAGAGTGAGACCCTGACTCAAAAGAAAAAGAAAGAGAGAGAGTGGGAATCTCCATGGTTCCAATCTATTGACGGGAACCAAAAACTCAGAAAGGATAATGACGTGTCCAAGGTCACACAGCAAGAACGAGGCAAAGGCTGGCCTGGAGCCCACGAGTTTTTTGACCACCAAGGCCAACACTCACCGAGCTGTGTGCCCCTGCAGATGTGTGTCTTGCAGGTTCTTGGCATGTCGTGTCTGCAACAAGCCCCAAGATCCCAGTCCCCGGAGGTCAGTTTTCTTTTTCCCATGAGCTTGGAAACTTCCACTATCCTTGCCTTACGGGAACCGCCCGTTCCGGCCACATTTTCTGTGCCACGAGCCTCTGTAAAGCTAGGCCTCCTTCCCTGGTGACCGTCATTACAAAACCGGGGATGTCTTCCCACCGAAATCATCTCCCAGGAGACCCGAGTGAGAATGTTTGGCAAAGAAGGCGTCCATTGATAAACAGCTCGTGATGCACAAGCTGCCTGGAATGTTTTGCAACACTTTTGGGAACTCCAGAATGGCAATCCCAGCACAAGCTGTTTATCTCAAGCTGTTAAGCCGCGTTGTCTCCCACATGCTTGAGAATCCATCCAGACCCCACTCTGAGCATCAGGAAACGGCCAGGCCAGGGCTGGTCGAGCGGGGTTGCAATACTCATAGAGTCCAGTAGGGGTCTTCTTCCAACAGGAAATGGACTTGCCTTCGAAGGGTTTTTTTGTTTTTGTTTTTGTTTTTGAGTTGGAGTCTCACTCCGTCGCCCAGGTTGGAGCGCAGTGGCCGCTCCCGGCCACCGCAGCCTCGACCTGCTGGGCTCCGGCGATCCTTCCGCCTCAGCCTTCCAAGTAGCTGGAACTACAGGCATGCACTACCATGCCCGGCTGATTTTTTAATTTAATGTAGAGACGAGGTCTCGCCAAATTGCCTGGGCTGGTCTTGAACCCTTGAACTCAGGCAGTCCTCTCGCCTTGGCCTCCCAAAGTGCTGGGATGACAGGCGTGAGCCACTGCCCCGCCCTTGAAGATTCTTTACATTCAAGGCCTTTGCGTTCTAGAAAAGAAGTCTGATCCTTTGGGAGAAAATTCACACGCCTTGGCATGTGGGTTAACACCTTTCGGCGCTTGGTCCTGAGAAGGGAATGAGGAAGATGGGAAGCAAATCTGACTCCTCCCACCTCCCTCCCTGCGGGACAGGTTCCTGCCCCGGGAGGCATGTGAGCTGGTGTCAGGGCGTCCGGTGTCTCTCTCTCTAAGAGGCATGGAGGAAGAGGAAGCTGTGCATCCCTCCCTGTGGAAAGAGAAATCAGAGCAGCAGGCTGGCGCGATGCGCCCCTTGTAAATTGTTTACCCCGGGGGACCAGATGGCTCATGTCTCGCTGACCCCTTGACCATCCTCTGTGCTGTTAACATCCTCCACTGGCAAACAGGCCCAGCCCATGAGCTATGCAGGCATCCGGGGCCAGCTGGTTGTCGGGGGGAGCCCCAGGCATTCCAGGGGACTGACTCAGTGGCCTGGGGCTTCGGGTGTTCAGCCATACAGAAGGCAGGACGCAGGGTGGGTCAGGTAGTGTGGTGGGGTGCAGCATGGCTGGCAGTGAGGGCTTGGTCTGCTAGTGCCCCAGGCCTCCCTGGTCCACCCCACCCCTTCACCTCTCACCACTCAGGGACCTTTGCTTTCTTGTTTGTTTGTTTTGAGTCGGAGTCTCACTCCGTTGCCCAGGCTGGAGGGCAGTGGCATGCTCACGGCCACCGCAACCTCAACCTCGACCTTCTGGACTCAGGCGATCCTTCTGCCCCAGCCCTCCGAGTAACTGGAATCATAGGTGTGCACTACCATGCCCGGCTAGTTTTTTTAATTTATTGCATTTTGGGGGGTGGGGGTCAGAGTCTCACTTTGTCTCCCAGGCTGGAATGCAGTGGCACACTCACAGCTACAACAGACTCAACCTGCTGGGCTCAGGTGATCCTTCCACCTCAGCCTTCCAAGTAGCTGGAACCACAGGCATGTGCCACCATGCCCAGCTGATTTTTTTGATTTATTGTAGAGATGAGGTCTGACCATGTTGCTCAGGCTGGTCTTGAACTCCTGGGCTCAGGTAAACCTCTCATCTCGGCCTCCCAAAGTGCTGGGATTACATGGGATTACAGGCATGAGCCACCCCTCCCAGCTTGCTTTTTTGTTTTTTTGCTTTTTTTTTTTTAATCTCACTGCAGCCTCAAACTTCTGGGCTCAAGTCCTCCTGCTTCAGCCTCCTGAGCAGCTGGGACTACAGGCACACATCATCACCTCTGGCTACTTAAAAAAAAATTTTTTCTGTAGCAATGGGGTCTTGTTATGTTACCCAAGCTGGCCTAGAACTCCTGGCCTCAAGCGATCCTCCCACCTCAGCCTCCCAAAGTGCTGGGATTTATAGGCGTGAGCCATCTTGCCCGACCCACTGGGAGACAGAAGCCCCCACACACCCTTCTCTCTGATCTCCGGGGTTTCTCTTCTGAGACTCTTGTGAAGAAAAACACCGACATAGCTGGGATCCAGGTGGTGGCTTCTCCGTGGACCCAGGGTGGAGGGGGTCCCTCTGGCGCTGCCTTGGTCACTGGGACCACTGTCCCCCCTGTGACAGGACTGCTGGGCTCTCGTGAGGCTCCTCCCGCCCGGCATTCCCAGAGTCTGGCTGCTTCTGACGCTGGGGTCAGAATTCTCTTTCTGTCCCCTCGTGGAGGGCGAATGATCCGCTTCTCTCCCCCAGCCCCGCGAGCCTCCCGGGGGCATCCGGTGAGGGCGAGATCCCGGCGGCAGAGCGTGGGGGTGAAGGGCGAGGCTTTGGAGCACCAGGAACTGGGGTTCGAATCCCGGCCTCGCCGCCTACCACCTGTGTGACTTTCAGCAAATCATTCCCCTCTCTGGGCCTCGGCTGTCTCCTCTGTGAAATGGGGAGAGTAACTCTCCTGCCTCACAAGGCAGCTGTGCCGATTCGAGGGCCTACTTCAGGCAAAGCGCCCAGCACAGCAACCGGCACATAGCAGGTGCTCAGTAAATCTCTGTTTGGGGGATCAGGAGCCCTGCTCTGGCCAGAACAGAAAGAAGCAGGGTCAAGCCAGAGTGCGCCAAGAACACAGGCCGTACACAGCGGCTCATGCTTGTCATCCCAGCACTCTAGGAGGCCGAGGCGGGAGGATTGCTTGAGCCCAGGAGTTTGAGACCAGCCTGGACAACATAGCGAGACCTTGTCTCCACAAAAAATAAAAAAATTAGCTGAATGTGGTGGTGCACGCCTGTAGTCTCAGCTACTTGGGAGGCTAAGGAGGGAGGATCACCTGAGCCCATGAGGTTGAGGCTGCAGTGAGCCGTGACCATGCCACTGCCCTCCAGTCTGGGCAACAGAGTGGGACTACAACCCTCCTCCGAAAAAAAAATCACCATGGTTTTCCGATGGGACTGGCGGGGGCGGTAGAAGCAGGGGGTGGTCATGGGGAGGGGGTGGACGCAGAGAGGAAGGGACGGATTCGGGGTGTTTCTGAGAGGCAGAGTGGCCAGGAGACCCACTGACCGAGGAGGGGAGACAAGAGATGACAGGAGGCCTCGGCAGCCCCCTGGGAAGACAAGCTTCGCCCCGGGGACTAGAAGCCCACCATCCATGGTTGAGCCTGCATCTTAGGGGAGGAAGCAGATTCCAAGCTCTGAAACCCAGAAGGGAGATGGTGACAGGTGGGGCCAGGTAGGGGTCAGAGGCCTCCATCATGGAGACACATGCATGCCCACGCCCCTCTAGGAGTGAGTGAAAATTAGGGAGGGGCCAGAGGGGCTGAGAGATGATTGGAAGGGTCAGCAGGAAGCCTCGGCAGCCCCCAGGGCTCGGTAAGACAGGGCAGACAACTGACCGAGGAATCTGAACCGGTGAGTCCCGGGGGAGGACATGGGGTTGGCCTCCCTAGGAATCAGGAAAATTCGAAGAAAAACCAAAGTCCCCCTTCCCTCCCTTCCCCCAAAAAGAAGTCTGGGCTCTGTGGCTCACGCCTGTAATCTCAGTATTTTAGGAGGATGGGGCGGGAGGATTACTTGAGCCCGGGAGTTCGAGACCAGCCTGGACAGCACAGAGAGACCCAGTGTCTAAAATAAACAAACAAGCAAACAAATAAATAAAAACAACCACCCACCCCAAGAGTCGTCCAATGCAGAGGCAGGACCATGGGGGGAAGGGCCCCTTCCCCAGAAGGCTAGGAGCTGGCCTGGGTTCTGGGGGCGGAAGTGGGCGGGCCTGGGAGTCGGAGGGTGTGAGCCCAGAGTGACCGTGCTTGAGCTGTGTGTGGGGCGTGTGGAGGGCAGGAGATGGGGGGTGTGCTATGTGACGGGACAAATATATCCAGGGGCTCCAGGGACCCTTTGGCCCATGTCAGAGACTCGCAGCTGAATAGGACACAGTAAGGCCACAGCACAGCACACAGTGGGGCCACAGTATGCACACAGTGGGACCACAGCACTGCAAGGTGGGAAGGTGAGGTGAGGCGAGGTGTGAAGGTCACTTGTTGCAGGCTGGCCAACGTCCCCACTCCTCTGTCTCTGCCAGACCAGGAGCCACATGAGTTTGGGGAGCTGGGGGCCTTTGGTGGGGTGGGAGATAGAGCCCAATGAGGGGAGGCGGAAGCGCTGGCACCTCCATCACAAGGCGCAGGGTTGGGAGAGACAGGCAGAAGCTGGGCCTGGAGGCGGGTGAGGACATCCCTGGAAGGCTGGAGGGCCGGACGGCCCCGGGTGACTTCCCTGGCGCCCAGCACCTTGGCCTGCAGGAGACCCTTCCGCCATAAAGCACGGGAGATGGCATGTATGACGACGTGTTGGGGTATCATAGACATGTTCTTGGTCCTAAAGTTCGTTTTCTGTCCTCCAATTTCTTTTTTTTTTGAGTCGGAGTCTCACTCTGTTGCCCTGGCTGGGGTGCAGTGGCATGGTCACAGTTACAGCCACCGCAGCCTTGACCTGCTAGGCTCAGGCGATCCTTCTACCTCAGCCTTCCAAGTAGCTGGAACTACAGACGCACACCACCACGCCTGGCTAGTTTTTGTGATTTTTTTGTAGAGATGCAGTCTCGCCAAGTTGCCTGGGCTGGTCTCAAATCCCCGAACTCAGGCAATTCTCTCACCTCGACTTCCCAAAGCCACTGTGCCTGGCTCTTTTTTTAATTTCAGAGTCAGGGTCTGGCTCTGTCACCCTAGCCTCCCACCTCAGTCTCTGAATAACTGGGACCCCAGGTGCACGTCACCACTCCTGACTAATTTAAAAAAAATTTTTTTTTTCAATAGAGATAGGGTCTTACTATGTTGCCCAGGCTGGTCTCCAACTCCCAGCCTCAAGTGAGCCTCCTACCTCAGCCTTCCAAAGCTGGGATGAGAGGATGAGCCACCGCAAAGGGAGTGGAATTCTTTCTTCGCCCTTGTGGTCGTTTTGTTGAGGGAAGCAGGCTCTCGTGCATGGCAAGGGACTAGGCGTGTGTGCGTGATGGGGCTGGGGGTGGCAGAGGCATGTGGGAGCCACAGACCCAGGGCCCCCTGCAGGTGTCGGCTGCTGGGCCTGCAGGCCCCACCTCCGTTCGGGAGAGGGGACACACGTTAGCAAGGTTGGAGCCACCAGATTCTGCCGAATCCTCAGGCCTATGCATTTCACCCTTCAAGAATTATTCCCAGGCCGGGCTCGGTGGCTCAGCCTATAATCCCAGCACTTTGGGAGGCTGAGGCAAGAGGATTGCCTGAGCCCAGGGATTCGAGACCAGCCTGAGCAACTCAGCAAGACCTCGTCTCTACAATAAATTAAAAAATTAGCCAGGCGTGGTAGCGCGCCTGTAGTTCCAGCTACTTGGAAGGCTGAGGTGGAAGGATCGCCGGAGCCCAGCAGGTCGAGGCTGCAGTGACCATGACTGTGACCGTGCCACTACTCCAGCCTGAGCAACAGAGTGAGACTCCGACTCCAAAAAAAAAAAAGCATTAATCCTAAGCCACCATGCTCACTGACAAGCAAACAGACTCTTGGCTTGGAGCAGCCACCCCCAGGTCAGTCCACCCTCTCCAGGGCCAGGGGGTCTCCCTCTCACTGCTCTTACGTCATCCCAGTGCCTCCTCCCCTCTCCTCTCCCCGCCTCCCTCATGGTCCCGCAGTCGGAGACCAGGGTGGCAGGGTGGGGGTGCGGCTGAGACGGGGTTCCCCAGAGGCTCAGTTTTCATTTTTCTCCCCCTGCCTGCCCCCCATCTTTTTTCGGGGCCGGGGTCTCATTCCGTTGCCCAGGCTGGAGAGCAGTGGCATGCTCAGGGCTCAGTGCAGCCTCGACTTCCTGGGCTCAGGCCATCGACTCCAGGCACGTGCCATCACGCCCGGCTCATTTGTTTGTCGAGACAAAAATCTCACTATGTTGCCCAGGCTGGCCTCGAACTCCTGGGCTCAAGCAAGCCTGCCGCCTGGGTCTCCCAAAGTGCTGGGACGACAGGTGGGAGGCCGCGCCTGCCCCCTGCCATCTTAGCCTTCCCAGACCTTCTCCCCCCACCCCGCCGCCTTCCTACCCCGCCCCCCCCC
>NW_007248777.1:111873-114394 GCF_000164805.1 Carlito syrichta
GCAGTGATGAGACCCTTTCAATTAAAACGCCCTCAGGATGTTTAGCAACTGTGAGTCACTGCCTGGGAAAGCCCCCGCGGAGCAGTGGGGACACAGGGCGGTGGCTGTGAGGGTGGGGACAGGTCCTCTGATGCCGGCCCGACTGCTGGCTGCTGGGAGCCATCTGCCCCTCAGGAAGTGTCCATCTGCCTGCAGTCCTGGGACGGTGCAGCCGGGGACAGTGGGGGTCCCCAGGCACCTGCTGTTGCTTCTCTTGAAGCCAGGGTCAGGGCTGCCTACTCACGGAGCCCTGTTTGCCCGGCTACCAGCCTCTGCAGAGGCACACTGGGGTGCCCCCTTCTGGTGCCAGGAGCGTGGGCTGCCTGAGGGAGGGTCCTACCCACTTGGCTTAAACCAAGGTCCCTTTAAAGTCCTCATGCTTGGGCCGGGCGCGGTGGCTCACGCCTGTCACCCCAGCACTTTGGGAGGCTGAGGTCAGAGGATCGTCTGAGCCCAGGGGTTTATGATCAGCTGGGGTCACTTGGCGAGACCTTGGCTCTACAGTATAATCAAGGCCGGGCGCGATGGCTCATGCCTATAATCCCAGCACTTTGGGAGGCGAAGGTGACAGGATTGCCTGAGTCCAAGGGTTCGAGACCAGCCCGGGCAACTTGGAGGAACCTCGTCTGTACAATAAATCAAAAAACTAGCTGGGTGTGATGGTGCATGCCTGTAGTCCCAGCTACTTGGAAGGTTGAGGCGGAAGGATTACCCGAGCCCAGCAGGTCGAGGCTGCGGTGGCCGGGAGCGTGCCACTGCCCTCCAGCCTGGGCGACAGAGTGAGACTCCAATTCAAAAAAAAAAAAAAAATTAGTCGGGCATGGTGGTATGTGCCTGTAGTTCCAGCTCCTTGGAAGGCTGATGCGGAAGGATCGCCGGAGCACAGCAGGTTGAGGCTGCGGTGACTGGGAGTGTGCCACTGCACACCAGCCTGGGCGACAGAGTGAGACTCCAACTCAAAAAAAAAAAAAAAAAGTCAAACAATTAGTTGAGCGTGGTGGTGCATGCCTGTAGTCCCAGCTACTTGGAAGGTGGAAGAATCACCTGAGCCCAGCTAGTCAAGGCTGCGGTGGCCATGAGTGCCACTGCACTCCAGCCGGGGTGACAGAGTGAGAAACTGACTCGAAGATACATAAATAAATGAGCCGAGTGTGGTGGCACGTGCCTGTAGTCCCAGCTACCCAGGACCAGCCTGGGTAATTCAGTGAGTCACTTCTCTCTCTCTCTCTCTCTCTCTCTTACGTTTTTAAACAAAGTTTATTAGAAAGAGAAGGAAGAAAAGAAAGGAGGACTTGCCAGAGCTGGCACGGGTGAAAGAAACTGCCAAGACCCCGTCTTTTAAAAACATTTTAGGCCGGGCTCGGTGGCTCAGCCTGTAATCCCAGCACTTTGGGAGGCCGAGGCGAGTGGATTGCCTGAGCCCGCGGGTTTGAGATCTGCCCAGGCAACTTGGTGAGACCTCGTCTCTACAAGAAATAAAAAAATTAGCCAGTGCGGTAGCGCGTGCCTGTAGTTCTGGCTACTTGGAGGGCTGAGGCGAGAGGATCGCCGGAGCCCGGCAGGTCGAGGTTGCGGTGGCCGGGAGTGGCCACTGCACTTCATTCTGGGCAACAGAGTGAGACTCCAACCCAAAAAAAAAAAAAAATTCGGTAGGCATGGACGTGTAGTCCCAGCTACTCAGGAGACCAAGGGCAGGAGGATCGCTTGGGGCCAGGAGATCGAGGCTGTGGTGAGCCAGGATCACCCCACTGTACTCCAGCCTGGTCAACAAGGCGAGGCCCCGTGTCTAAACCAACCCACAGACAAACCCCGACATACACATGCTTTGTATCCCACAGAAGGTGGTTTGCTCTAAAGGGAAGTTACCTTCAGAGAAATTCCGCTTGGCCAAATGCCCAGGTGACATTCAAGCCCCACCCTGAGCAGGTCCACACAGGGGGACGCCCCTGGGGAGCACCCCTGTGGCCGGTGCCCTCGGCAGGTCTGCTGCGGGGTTGACCCTGCCAGGTCCCGGGTGGGGGGCCAGCGCTGGGCTGCAGCAGGCAAGATCCAGCCAAGGACGCAGCCGTCTGGGCTTCCCTGTGACCATCCGGTCTGTGAGGGTCCAGGAGACATGGCCTGGGGCCAGAGGCAGAAGGTCCCGGGGCCTGCTCTGGCCCCTTGGCGAGGCTCAGGGCCCTGTGTACAGGAGGTGCTCACTCATTGCTTCCTGAGGCACGGCGTTCTTGAGCCAGGGGGTTTATGGAATGGGTGAATAAACTCAATGAGATGCCATTACCGGAATCAGAGGGCACTGGAGGCCAGCCCTGCCTGCTTCTCCTCGAATGCAACCTGCTGGGCTCCAGCAATCCTTCCGCCTCAGCCTTCCAAGTAGCTGGAACTACAGGTGCACGCCACCACGCCTGGCCAATTTTTTGATCTGTTGTAGAGATGAGGTCTCACCAAGTTGTCCAGGCTGGTCTCGAACCCTTGGGCTCAGGCA
>NW_007248777.1:114414-116867 GCF_000164805.1 Carlito syrichta
CAGAGGGCACTGGAGGCCAGCCCTTCCTGCTTCTCCTCGAATGCAACTTTTTTTTTTTTAATCGGAGTTTCACTCCATCGTCCAGGTTGGAGTGCAGTGGCACGCTCCCGGCCACCGCAGCCTTGACCTGCTGGGCTCCAGCAATCCTTCCGCCTCAGCCTTCCAAGTAGCTGGAACTACAGGTGCACGCCACCACGCCTGGCCAATTTTTTGATCTGTTGTAGAGATGAGGTCTCACCAAGTTGTCCAGGCTGGTCTCGAACCCTTGGGCTCAGGCAGTCCTCTCACCTCGGCCTACCAAAGTGCTGGGATTATAGGCTTGAGACACCACGCCCAGGCTTTTTTTTTTTTTTTTTGAGACAGGGTCTTGCTGTGTGGCCCAGGCTGGGGTGCAGTGGTGCAGCCATGGGGTGCAGTGGTGCAACCTGGAGCTCTGGGTGGTGCAACTTGAGTGTGGCTTAATCTCACTTCCCATCAGGGCCTTGTCCAGCCTTGCCATCCAGGGCTCCTTTTCTGCACCTGAGCCTCCGGACAGACAGACAGCACTATCTGCACTTGCCCCAGCTGATCTCACCTCCCTGACCTCTGAGCCTTTGCACATGCTGTTCCCAATACCTGGCATCCCCTTCCGCCCCATCCTCCCTCTCTGCCCAGCCAATTCCTCCGCCTCCTTTAGATTCCAACTTGGAATTCTCCCAGGGATTCTCTCTCGGGGCAGGTCTGGGGGTCCTGGCTGGTTCCCTGTCCCAGCAGCCACAGCACCGTGGGCGCTGATGGCCCGTCTCCCGGTCTGCCCTCACTGGGCTAGTCCACAGCTACTTGTGTGCCGAGGGAACAGGGTGGGGATCCCAGACACTGCTCTGAAGAGATGTCCTTTGGTCATTCCCTGATTCCAGCATTGCTCATTCAACCACCCACACAGCTGCGAGTGAGGCAGAAAGTCTCCCTGTCCTGGAGCCGAGATCTTCCCGGGGACCGACCGGACCGGTGACATGGACAGGGTGAGGGGCAAGGCTGCAGGAGCCAGGGGGAGTCTGAAGAGGTGGCCTTGGCGGGGAGGAGTGATGAGGGATCAGAGAGGAAGCCCTGGGGCAGGGTGTGCGGGTGGAGGGTGCAGCCCCTGCAAAGGCTCGGAGGTAGCTCCAGCCGGGGCAGAGCCGTGACCTGGTGCAGGAGGCTGGGTTCTTCTGGCTCTTCCAGGGCACCTCTGGGTGATCTGGACAAGTCATGCGACCGCCCTGGTCAGGTCTGACTGTTGGTGCCAAGAGGGACGTGGACACCAGGCTCCCGGCCCCTCTCTCCCGGGCTGCCCGCCCGCCCGCTGCATAAACTCGCATTCCTGCATAAACTCGCATTCCTCGTCCTGGGTTATTTCACCATTTCCTCTCACACTCAACCAGAGGAGCTATTTTGGACGCTCCTATAAGCAAACGAAGCCCTGGCTGGCACTTGAATGGATAAAAAAGAGCCCTAAGTGGGGACGCGGTTGTCAAAGCCACCCAGCCCCGAAGGCCCCGACGTTAAATTTAGCCGCTTCACCTCTAAATGAGGTGAAATTGCAGGTTCCCTCTGGCCACGGGTGGAGGAGCCCAGCCGCCGTGAGCAGGGCGGATTTAGCGGAGTGGGTTTGGCCACTTCCAGCCGCACCTTGGGGACAGAGGCCCGGGGCAGTCCCAGTGTCCAGGAGCAGCCGGCCTGCCCGGTCCCCGTGGTGTCAGGCTTAAGCGTGGGCTGCCTGGTGCCAGGCGGGAGAGAGGCAACGGGGGACGCAGGACTGGAAGAGGCCGTCCCGTCTGCTGCAGGTTTGGGAGCTGCCTGGCCTCCGCGCCTCCGCCCTCAGCCCAGGCCCGGCAGAGTCTCTGGCCTGTCCCTCAAGCCCCCAGAGTGCTGGCTCCACGGGGCTGCCTCCGCCATCCGAGGGTCTCTGCCCTGACCCTGTCCCTCTCCAGGGACTTCCTAGACCTGCCCGCAACCCAGCAACTGAAGGGTTCATGCCAGCTGCCAGGGGGTGGGACCCGGTCTGAGGGGAGGGTCTTCATTGCCCAGCCTCAGTCCTGGCTGGCTGTGTGTGCTTAGACATTGGGAATGTCACCCGCAGCTGCAGGTGACAAACGGGGGCTGGTGGGTGCCCCCGAAGGCTCCCGAGACCCCAGGGTGTCGGCCTGGCCGCCCCATCCGATCTTCAGGGGGAGCACAGCTGGGTGGCTGCACAGATCTGCCCTGCCAGGTCGGCGGAGGGGGTGCGGCATGCTGTCACGGGCGGTGGGTCCCAAGGGGCCCGTGGGGACCTGCGTTCCACGCCCAAAAGCCTCAGGGGGCTTGGTTCTCTCGGCCACTCCCAGGGCTAGCTGGGTGGGCCCCCCTCCCAGTCCGGCTTCCCACAGGACGTCCCCAGCCCCTCAGCCTGGGTCTGGCTCTGGAGGGGGGAGTTGGGGGGGCCTGCAGGGGGTTGT
>NW_007248777.1:116944-124692 GCF_000164805.1 Carlito syrichta
GAGGGACCCTGCGGGGGGGCCCACGGGGGGAGGAGTGCTCAGCCGCACAGCCCGCCTGGCCGAGAGCCGGCCTTGGTGTCCAGCCTGACCAGCCTCAAGTCCAGCGGGGCGCCTCCTACCCCTGTGACCCGAGGGGTCATTCCTGCCACTCCGACCCTCAGTTTCTTTATCCACAAAGTGGACACGAGGAGCCCTTCCCTCTGTGGTGCTGGGAGAAGCTCTGGGAGCTTGATGCCTCGGCCGGGGGCAGGCGGTCCTGGCTGCGGGGCGGGGCGGGCACCCAGCGTCCTCAGGCTTTGGCAATGAAGGTCTGCCAGGAGGCAGCCGGGGCTGCCCTTTACGCCGTGTCTGTGGGTGCCTTTGCTCTAGGGCGGTGGAGCCGAGTTGTGACAAAAAGCGCGTGGCTGGCAAAGCCAAACACTTGCCGTCTGGCTCTTGACGCAGCTGTCCTCTCTCGTCTAGAGTCCAGCACGTGGTGGTCATAATAATAGTTAATTTTATTAATTATTATTTTATTATTAATTTTAAAAGGCCTGGTGGCTCACACCTATAATCCCAGCACTTTGGGAGGCCAAGGTGAGAGGATTGCCCGAGCCCACGGGTTTGAGAACAGCCTGGGCAACTTGGTGAGACCTCATCTCTACAATAAATCAAAACACTAACTGGGCGCTGTGGTGCGTGCCTGTGGCTCCAGCTACTTGGAAGGCTGAGGTGGAAGGATTGCCTGAGCCCAGCAGGTCGGGGCCACGGCGGTCCTTTGAGCGTGCCATTGCACTCCAGCCTGGGCAACAGAGTAAGAATCCAACTCAAAAAGAAAAAAAGTTAGCCAGGTGTTGTGGCCCATGCCTGTAGTTCCAGTTACTTGGAAGGCTGAGGCGGGAAGGATCCCCTGAGCCCAGCAGGTCAAGGTTGCTCTTGGGCTCAAGCCCCCAGGGCGACACCCACAGCTCCCGGAATTCCTGGCTCCCGGAATTCCTGGCTCCCGGAATTCCTGCCAGTTGAGCAGTCAGCCCTGCGGGCTGGGGGAGCCAGTTCCTCTCAGCACAGCAGGGCGTGGGGCCCCCGTGTGTCTGGGCAAGGCCCAGAGCGCAGGGCCCCGATACAGGGAGTGGGTGGCACCGTCTGTGTGACGAGTGCCCTCCCTGGCATCGCACCCCCTCGGGTTCCAAACCCACCGCTTACACGTCCTGGGCGGGGTGGGGGGGTTAGGGGCTGGTCTTGTCACTCTCCGAGCTTCGGTTTCCCCATCTGTGGAATCAGGGCCTTGGAAGCTCCTGCCTGCCCCCAAGGGAGTTGTGGGGGTCAATTGAGATGATTTACGAAACACAGAGTTTGGCCGGCTTGGGGTGGCGCTCCGTGAGTGACGTTTCCGTTCCGGACTGCCTCGACCTCCCCATCTGTACCCAGTGCTGCTGTTCACGGACTCACCATGTGGGACGGCCCCTGGCCCCCGGCTGGCCACACCGTGGGGGCTCAGAAAGCGCTTGCCACCTTCCTCCGCCAGAGCTAGACATCCCTCGTCTGGGCCACCTGGCTGACCCGGGCCACCTGGGCCATCTGGGCCTCCCGGCTCCCCTGGGCCACTCAGCTCCCCTCCAGGGCTGGGGTCTTGCCAGCCAATCACACAGCGACCACCGGCTATCCTGAGGGTCTCCTGCACACCGTGGGTCCTCCGGACGTCGCCTCCTTGGTCCTGTGACAGAACCCCGGGGAGGCCCTTTCTGGACTCCCATCTTGCCATTGAGTCACTGAGGCCCAGGCCAGCAAGTGCTTTGAGCCCACGCCCGACTTCCTTGTTTCCCGGCATCTCTGTTCACGCGCGCGCAGGACTGGGGTGGGCTTTATGGAAGGAGGAGGCTTGGGGCTTGCACGGGACTGCTGGGGCGCACGGCCAGGCTCGTGGGGAAAATTACTCCAGGCAGAGAGAGGCCCCATGTGAGCAAAGACGTGGAGGCTGGACCCGGCCGTGGGGGACCGGGATGTGGGAATACAGGGGCCGCGTCGCACGGACACGAGGGCCTGTGGACTGGCCCGTCTCTGCGGGCTGGGTCTGGGCGGCAGACTTCCCGGGATCCTGGGACGCCCTGGCTGAGGAGCAAGTATGAAACTGTATCAGCAGAGATGTAGGTTAGATATGAAGGAGAACTTTCCAGCTGCCCGTGCTGGAAGACGCCGGGCAGTCGTCCCAAGGGGTGTGGTGGCCTTTTCCATTCTAGAAGTGGTTTGGAAAAAGGAGAAGATGCCAGGATTCTGGGCTGACCCCGCAGCAGCTGGGTCGGAGACGGGCCACAGACCTCGGGTCGCGGCAGCCCCGATGTTGCCATCTCAGAACCCCCATGGCTCCCAGTTTCCGCCAGCCGAGGGCCCAAACCCTCCCTGGACTAGCAGGGGGCCTCCGGACCAGGGCTCTCCTCCCTCGCCGGTCTCATCTGGACCCGCGTCCAGCCCACCGAACTTCTTTTTTGAGAGACAGGGTCTTGCTCTGTGGCCCAGGCTGGAGGTGACTCCCTGGGCTCAAGGAACCCTCGCCCTTCAGCCTCCCAAGCAGCTGGGACGACAGCCATGTGCCATCACACCGGGCTAGCGTTTGTATTTTTTGTAGGGACAAGGTCTTGCTGTGCTGCCCAGGCCGGTTTCCAACTTCTGGGCTCAAGTGAGCCTCCCAAAGTGCTGGGATTTCAGGCGTGAGCCACCACACCCGGCCTGCACGTCCCTCCGTTTCTGGACTGCCCCGCGTTCTCTCGTTCCTCCTGACTTTGCCTGTGCTGTTCCCTCTGCCTCCGACACCGTCCCCTCACGCCCTCAGCCTCTCCTTCTCAGCTCTTGACGCATCCTCCATGGCGGAGTCAGGCACCCCGGGCCTCCCCACGGCCTCATGGGAGACTCGACCACCCGGGGGTGGGTACCTCCTGCAGGGCCAGGGTCCTGGAGGACGGGGACCTGGCCTGGCTTGCTCCGTGCGCATCTCCAGCACGGGTCCCACACCCGGGCAGGTGCTCAGGGAGGGCGGGCGGAGGGGCAGGGCCAGGGTGAGAAGGCGTCACTGAGGAGGTGCCGGCCCTGCTCACGGGGCAGTGCTGCTTGGGCCTGGAGGACCCAGTGTGGCGTGGGAGATCCCGGTTCAAATCCCGCCCCGGCCCCGCCCCCGGCAGCTCCCCTGACCTCTCAGCCTGCGAGGCCCCGGGGTCATGGGGGACGCGGCCACCGGCGTGGGCGCCAGGGGCCGGCCAGGCTGACTCTTCCACTCTCTCCTTGCAGGTGGCGGCCATGTCCGTGAGGGTGCGGTTCCTGTCCCCAGGGGACGCGGGTGCCGTGGGGGTCGTGGGCCGCAGCGCCTCCTTCGCGGGCTTCAGCGGCGCTCAGGGCCGGAGGATCGCGTAAGTCCTGCCTGCCTGGGGTGGCACGTGTTCGAGGGCCGGGAGGGGCAGCCCAGGGCACGTGTGTGGGGGTGGGTGGGTGTGGGCAGGAACCTGTCGTTTCCTTGAGGCCTGAGCAGGGACCATTCCAAAGCTCCAGAGGCCCGCTTGGCCCACCCCAACACCGGCTCAGCTAAGTTGAAGGATGTTGTTATGAAGAAAGAAAAACAATCCAGGCTCAGAGAGGTGGAGACGCTTGCCCGAGGTCTCACAGCAAAACTGGTCCTGAGTTGGGACTTGGTCTCCTCAGGGCGGGGTGAGGAAGGAACGTGCTTCCTGTTTGGAAGCCTGAGTCATGGGGACACCTATGCTGTGACCTGGGCTGGTGAGGCCGCCTCCTCCAGTCTTGGTTTCCCCATCTGGGAAGGGGGAGTCCTGCCCGTCCCGCCCCCACAGGCTGGCGGTGCGGGTGGCACGTGGGATGAGGAGGAGGCGCAGGCCGCAGAGACAGGGGCTGCGAGCCCCCAGGAGGAGGGGGTTTCTCCTCAGCTCCAGTCGGGCCGGGGCTTCAGGTCGGGCACTGTGCAAGTCCCAGGGAGCTGCCCACCTGATGGCCAGCCTGGGAGGGGGCAGTGTTCAGACCTCCTGAGGGGGCCAAAGCTCAGCCTGTCCGGGCAGATGGGGGGACCGGGACCCCCAGCCAGAGTGGGGTGCACAGCCCAGTTGGTCCATGAGTCTGTCGTCAACCACACTCCACCATGCGGACCCAGCTTGAACCCTCCAAAGGGCCCGCCAACCTGGAATGCGGTGCGGACCGCTCCAGGCCTGAAGGCCTAGGGCCCGGCCGGGCTGCTTGTGGCCCCCTGCTGCCCGTGCCCCAGCCATGCTGGCCGCTGCCCTCCCACGCCTGTGCCTGTCCAGTTGCTGCCAAGACCCACCCAGGGCGCGGGCCCTGGGTCCGGCGCTCCAGCCTCCTCTCGTCCTGGGCGCTTCCAGCCCTGGGCATGCGCGGTGGGGTTGGCGGCATCCCGAGGCCGAGACCCGGGCGCGTCCCAGCCATGGGCACCTGGGGAAGCCCTGTCCACGCAGCGGATGTTGACAGGCGCCCGCTCCACGCAGCCCTGCCCCAGGATCCAGGGAAAGACCCGGGCCCCACCCTCCCGGGCTCTGTTTCTGGGGCAGGAAACCAGGCAGGGGTGACCAAGACAGATTCAAGTGGTGGCGGGTGCTTCCAAGGAACTAGGTAGGGAGAGACGGGCATGTGACTCATGCCCGAATCCCAGCACTTTGTGAGGCCGGGGCAGGAGGATCACTCAAGCCCAGGAGTTGGAGTCCAGCCTGGGCAACTTAGCAAGACCCTATCTCTGTTAAAAAAAAACAAAAACAAAAAACTGGGCATGGTGGTGCACACCTGCGGTCCTAGCTACTCAGGAGGCTGAGGTGGGAAGATCGCCTGAGCCTGGGAGGTCGAGGCTGTGGCAGGCTGTGATCATGCCACCACACTCCAGCCTGGGCAACAGAGTGAGACCCAGTCTCTAAAACAATCAATCAATAAAAATAAAAGGGTGTGGGCCGGGCAGCGGGGTCTCTGAGGAGGTCCCCTGATGCAGGGGCAGGTGTGGCGAAGCCCTTCTTGGGTAGGCCACCAGGCCTCCACCCTACCCACAGTCAGCAAATTCTCTTGGGGAAGCAGCCTGGTGGGGGTGTTTCACACTAAGATGTGAATGGTTGCTAGAAGAAGGCCATTTCCCAAGAGGGTTAGGGAGATGGGGGGATGGACAGGGAACACTGTCCCACTAGGCCCGATGGACAGGCACGCTGGGCTGCCCTTCTCTCTCCCCTGTCCTCCAGCCAGGTCTGCCGTGACCTCACTGGTGGATGTCAGGAGGGGAGGGGTCAGCACGCAGAGAGCCCGAGGGTGCCCTTGAACCTGGCAGGTCCAGTCTCCCCAGGCGCCAGACCCAGGTCAGCCCCATCCCGCTGTGTAGACCTCGCAGGGCCTGAAGAGGCCCATCCCGGAGGCTGGGCGCACTCGGGACCCAGGCCCAGCCCGGTGCAGCCCTCGGGCCTCCCCCAGCCTGGTCAGCCCAGGCACGGCGACCTCGCGGGGGCTGGGGCCAGCGGGCGGCAAGTGCCCATCTGGGAGCCCGTCGGGCGCACCGGGGGCTGTTTAATATTTACCGAGCCTCCTGGAGCAGCTGAACCTCCGCCCAGAGGCGGCTCCCAGCCCAGAGCTGTGACACCCGGGCCAGACACGCGGCCTGGTTTCGCCATCTGGAGGCCGCGAGCATCTCCCTCCCTGGCCGGCCCGCCCTCAGCGTGGCCGCCGTGCCGCCCTGCTGGATCTCAGACCAGAGCGCTGGGCTCAGAGTTCCCGGGTGCGGGTGCTCCAGTGCAGCGCAGCAGGGGGTGCGAAGTCCCCGGGGGGACAGAAAGGGGCCGGCCGAGGGTGCCCCGGCTGGGGGCGGGAGGGCTTGGGGGCTGGCTGGTGAGCAGCAGCGCTGCCCCCCTGGAGCTGCCTACCTGCAAGCTGCCACCTGCCTGCTGGGACCCTCACCCTCTGGGGCTCTAACCTGCTGCGACTCCGACCTGGGAAACTGACCTGCTGGAATTCTAACCTGCCAGGACGCTGACCTGCTGGGATTCTAACCTGGGGCGACCCTCACCTGCAGAGACTCTGACCTGCCGGAACCCTGACCTGCTGGTACTCTAGCCCTCGGGACTCTAACCTGCCGGGACCCTCACCTGCTGAGACTCTGACCTGCAGGGACCCTGACCTGCCAGGGATTCTATTCTTTGGGGGCCCTAATCTGCCAAGACCCTGACCTGCTGGGACTCTGACCTGCCAGGACTCTAACCCTCTGGGACCCTCACCTGCTGCGACATTAAGCTGCCAGGACCCTAACCTGTTGGGACCTTATCCTGCCGGGACCCCAACTCTCCAGGACCCTCACCTGCCGGGACCTTAACCTGCTGGGACCTTAACTCTCCCGGACCCTAACCTGTGGGGACCCTGACCCTCCTTGACTCTATCCTGCTGGGACTCTTGCTTGCCGGGACCCTAACTAACCCTCCCGGACCCTAACCCTCCAGAACCCTCGCCTGCCGGACCCGCCTCTCCTGGAGGCTGCAGCCCTGCCGCCCGCAGATGGCCACCTTGTGGAGGGCCCTTCCCAAGAGGTGGGTGACGGGCTGGGCGGGGCGCACACCCTCTCCGGCCTTGGGAAGCGTCACTCCACGTAGGATATACACAAGTGACAGCAGCTGCAGGGGACAGGGACGGAGCACTGGCGACCCGCCAGGCTGGTGCCCAGGGCCTCAAGCGTCACCTGGTGGGAGCATCCTGTCCTCCCGATTTTCCCCTTGGTACTGGGTGCCCTCTGATGGCCGTCATTATTTCCACTTTTTGTAGAGATGGGTCTCGCTGGGTTCCCCAGGCTGGTCTCAAACTCCTGGGCTCAAGTGATCCTCCCACCTCGGCCTCCCAAAGCGCTGGCATCACAGGCTGAGCCGCTGTGCCTGGCCGCAATTTTTAACTTGTCTTGCTGAGCTCCAGGATGCTTATGGCATTTCATCGCTGCCAGGCACTGCTTGAAGCTGTTTGTAGCGGGTGGCCTGTGTAACTCCCACAGTCACCCTTGCCCTGGAGCCCGCTTTACAGAGGAGAAAATTGAGGCACAGAGAGGCTCACGAGGTTGCCCAAGGTCACACAGCTGGAAAGCGGGGAAGCTGGATGCCAACTCCGGCGTCTGACTCTATGCCGGGTGCCTCTTCCCACCCCCGCCCAGCCGGCCTGTGAGCTCACGGGGCAGGCACTTGTCTGTTTGGGTCCCCGCTCTGCCCCAGTCCCTGGCGTGATGGCCTGTGCCCAGCAGGTGCTCAGACGCGCACCTGTCAGGCAAGCGCTCTCGGGACCCCCATTTTACAGGTGAGGAAACTGAGGCTCGGGTCAGCGATGTGCCTGGGACCTCTGGGGCTGGGCTTGAACCGGGGGGCTGACCCCAGAGCCTGCGTCCTGCACCAGGCAGTGCTCGCAGCTCCGTGAGGCCGGGGGTCCAGGGTGGGCTCCACCCCCTGCCCTGGGTGCTGGTCGGTGCGGAGCCACGAGGACGCACGCGTGGGCAGGTTTTCGTGACCTGGGCAGCCCTGGTGCCAAGTCAGCAGCCTGCCGTGTGTGGAATGTGTGGCGTCTGGCCTGGCTGGAAAGATGACCTGGTCCCCCCAGGCATCCCAGGGCCAGATGGGGTGGGTGCTTCCCTGGGCCTGTCCTGCAGGCCCCGCCCAGCTCTCCTGAGAGCTCTGCGGACTGCCCCGGGGGACAGGGAGAGGCTGCCCTGTGAGTGGGCGAGGGAGTCCAGGGACAGCCAGGGGCAGTGAAGGCCGGCCCCTCGA
>NW_007248777.1:124712-131447 GCF_000164805.1 Carlito syrichta
CCCCGGGGGGGGGGGACACAGGGAGGGTGACTCCCCGAGACAGTGCTCCTCGGGGTGGCCCCCGGGCCGGCCACGCCGACGCACCCAGAGCCGATGGGAAAGGCACCTCCCGGGCCCTACCCAGGCCCACGCGTCCGCATGGGGTGGGGCAGCGGTCCGCGTGGACCCCAAGACCCCTGCCTCTGCCCCCACGTGGGTCCCCGAGACCTCAGCTGAGGACCGGCCTGAGTCTGAATCCCAGCTCCACCACCGGCAAGCTGCACGATTGTGGCCAGTCGCTGGTCTGAGCCTCAGTTTCCCTGCTTTGCACCAGGATCGAGAATGACACCAGCCTCCTAGGGAGGCAGTGAAGGTGGGACGGAGGGCTTCAAGGGAGCCCTCAGCGAGCACCTGCCGAGAGCAGGTGTTCAGAGTGGACCTCTGGCTGCCTCTCACTCAGCCCCAGGCGGAGCCCAGTTGCCCTGGCCTGAGGCTCTGGGTGTCACGGTAACGAGTGGAGAAAGGCCCCCGCCCCCCTCCTGGCCCCAGGTCAGGCTCCCAGCAGCCCCCACCTGCTTGGATCCAGCCCTCTCCTTGCCATCAGCCCACCGAGCCTTCCGGCTCCCTCTCCACCCGCCCCCTCTGTCCCCCGATGGAGCACCGGGGGTGTGCCCACTGTCCGGTCCGCCTTCGTGACCAGCTGGGAGCCTGAAGCCAGGGCCCCGCTGTATCCCCTGGCCCTTGAGCTCCGTAATGACAGACACCTGCGATTCCGGGCTGCAACCCGGGGAGAGATGCCGGTGGGCCATGGGTGTTAGGACGATGGGAGCGTGGATGGGGCCTCTCTGGGGCCCCATGGTGGGCCTGGCCACGGGCACACCGCTCAGCCCCGCTCTCCGATGTGGGTTCTGTTCCCCCCATTTTACAGAGGAAAAGCTGAGGCTTGGGGGGCGTGCTAGTGCAGAAAACGCTGCTTGGTCAGACACAGCCCCAAAACGCAGGCACGTGCACCGGTGGGTCCAGACCCACGGGTGGCCGAGGGCGTGGTGGGCAGGTCCCGGAGGCTCGCCGGCCTTTCTTCTCTGGTCACTCCGCCGCCTGCATGGGGCCCAGGTGGTGGAGGCTGGTCCAGGGCCCCCTTGATCCCGCCCCTGGGGAGAGGAGGAGCCAGAAGCCCGTCCTGAGAGTCCTTTCCGTCCGGCTCTCCGAGGGCGTGGTCACGAGGCCACACCTGGGACACCCGGGAAGTGCCCTCAGAGGGCCGGGGGGCGTAGCGTCTGGTGTGAGCCAAGACGACATCAGTGGCCAGGTCCTCAAGCCCCAGGGAGAGTTCCGGGGTCACAGGAAGGGGCTCAGATGCCAAGGAAGCCAGCTCTGTGCTGGGACAAGGGGGCCTGGCCCTGCACGACCACAGTCCATCCTGGGATGTCGCCGTGTCTAAGGACTGCGGGGCCCCGCCGTCACTTCTGGGGCTGGCTCTTAGGACCGTCCAGTCCACGCTCCCAACTCCAATGGGCTCAGCACATAAGAACCTGCTGGCTCAGGTAATTGCAAAGTCCACGAGCAGGTCCAGCTTCAGGCATAGCTGAATCCAGGAGCTGCCATATAGATTTGGTTTGACTCTGTCTACCACTCTCTGTGCCGGCTCCATTCACCCTCCATGGTGGCCAAAGGAGGCAGCTGGACGTGCCAGGTGTGTGTGCCCACTTTCTCCCTCCTGTGAGTTCTGAACAAAACTGGCTTGCTACGGTCTGGACTTGTGTCCATGTGTCTCCTGGGCCCAGGGCAGTGGAATGGGTCAGCTCACACAGGCCTGGGTAGTGGGTGTGCCTCAGAATGCCTGTGTGTGTGTGTGTGTGTGTGTGTGTGTGTGTGTGTGTGCGCGCGTGTGTGTGCAGAGGCGTGGGCACATGCTGATGGGTCACGCCATCTTCCCCCAAACCCAAGTATAAAAGGCAGAGCTGGGGAAGTGCCCGGAAGGAAAAAGAGGTGCCCAGAGGGAGGGGCACGGATGCTGGGCGGGTGCGGCCCGCAAGCGCCGGCCCCATGGAGGAAGCACAGGGAGCCCTGGGATGTGGCGTGCTCCTCACTGTCGGTTCACGGCTTTATTTTATTTTATTTCCCTTTATTTGGTCAGAGTCTTTTTGCCAAGGCTGGAGTGCAGTGACATGATCACGGCTCACTGCAGCCTTGCCCTCTTGGGCTCAGGCGATCCTCCCACCTCAGCCTCCCCAGTAGCTGAGACGAGAGGTGCGTGCCCTCAACCCGGCCAATTAAAAGAAAAATTGTAGGGATGAGGTCTCACTGTTTTGCCCAGGCTGATCTCAAGCTCCTGGGCTTGAGCAATCCTCCTGCCTCAGCCTCCCAAAGCCCTGGGGCTACAGGTGTGAGCCACCGCACCCGGCCTCATTGCTGACGCCAGAAAGACCATCTCCTTCTTCCTGTGATGCTTTTAATCCTCACATCCAGGCCCTTTGTGTCCCAGATGAGGAGACGGAGGCCCAGAGAGCCTCAGCAACTTTATTGGGACCACACAGCTTTGGGGGACGGGAGTGGGACTCAGCCGGGCCCCTCCCTCCTGGGGCCCCGCACCAATGTCCTCCCCCCCCGACAGGAAGTCCCTGCAGAAGAACTCCGTGAGGTCGCGGGTGCCCACAAGGTCCTCCAAGATGTACGGCACGCTGCGGAAGACGCCGGTGTGCGCGGACCCCCAGCCCCAGCAGGTGAAGAAGATCTGTGACGCCTTGAAGAGAGGCCTCAAGTAAGGAGGGGCTGGCTGCGGCCTCTGGAAAGCGCGTCCTCCCCGCTCCCGCCTCCTCCTCCTGGGGATGCCTGGGGGGCTTGTCTGAGAGAGGCTGGGGGGTTCCCGCCGTCCCTTTGGTCAGCCAGCCGCGGGTGCTGCCGCCCGCTCGGCCTGGTCCCCGGGCACTGCGGCCGGGCGTGCCCAGGCAGGGGGACTCCAGCCTCGAGGAGGCCACAGCACAGGGGAGCAGAGGCCATCAGTGCAGAGGCCTGTGATCCCAGCATGTCGGGAGGCCGAGGGAGGAGGACGGCCTGAAGCTAGGAATGCAACGCAGCGAGACCCCATCCCGACAAAAAGTTTAAAAATCGGCTGGGTGTGGGGGCGCGCACCTGGGGTCCCAGCTTGCCGAGTATGGTCTGGACATGGACTGTTGTTTCCTGCCTCCCTTGGGAGCAGCCTCTGGCCAGCGCTGGTCATGAGTCACGCGGTGCAGGCGAACACCACGCTGTGATGAAAGCCACAGAGACATCCCTCTTGATCAATGTCACTGTAAACACGGGATGCAACGTCAATCATTAACTTCTTGGTTCCCACACCTCATACTAAAATAATTACTCGTTTATCTGGCCATGCGGCCTGAGGCGTGGCTTCTTCGCTGACTGGCCGCCATCAGTGCCTCCTGTAAGATTTGATTTATTTATTGACTGACTTATTGATTGACTGATTGAGTCCAAGTCTCACTCTGCTATCCACGCTGGAGTGCAGTGGCACACTCTCACCCACTGCAGCCTCCATCTGCTGGGCTCAGACAATACTTCTGCCTCAGCCTTCCAAGTAGCTGGAACTACAGGCACGCACCAAAATGCCCAGCTGATTTTGGATTTATTGTGAGACGAAGTCTCGAACCCACAGGCTCAGGCAATCCACTCACCTCGGCCTCCCAAGGTGCTGGGATTACGGGCTGAGCCACTGCGCCCAGTTCCTTGTTTTTAACTTTGTATTTTCCTACCAAGGAAGATCACCAGAGCTCACAACAAACAAAAAATCCAAAGCCAAGCACGGAGAGGCAGCAGATGAGGCCACGGCCGGGCCCTCGTTTGGCCCTGTGGGTCACTGTAGGCCCTGTGATCTCCTTAAGGACGGAGGCTGAGGGCACGTCCTGGGTTTTGCGCGATGCTCCCACGAGTCCCCGAGAGGTGACACACATTTGGGGATGGACTTTTTTTTTGAGTTGGGGTCTTACTCTGTGGCCCAGGTTGGAGTGCAATGGCACACTACAGCCACAGCAGCCTCAACCTGCTGGGCTCAGGTGATCCTTCTGCCTCAGCCTCCCAAGTAGCTGGAACTACAGGTGCACGCCACCACGCCTGGCTAATTTTTTTATTTATTGTAGAGACGAGGTCTGCCACGTTGCCCAGGCTGGTCTCAAACCCCTGGGCTCAGGCAGTCCTCTCGCCTCAGAGCCCCAGGCCCAGCTCCTGTGAGCTTGAATACACCCGTCTCTCCCTGTGGGGCTGGCTCAGGTCCCCCTCCTCCCTCGGTCTTTCGGCCCCTGCCTTGCTGCCCTCACAGCCCCTGCCTGGCCTTCTCCACTTGCCACGCCCCCCTCTGCTCAAGTCTCCTCTGGGGCTCCCCCCGGCCCTCGGGAGGACACTCAGGATCCTGTCTGAGCCTCCGCCTGTCACTCCCTCCCGGTCAGCCGGCCGCCTTCCTGCGTGTGTCTGCAGGGGCAGTGCCGAGTCCCAGGGCGCTGGCCGCTCGGTGTCTGTAGTCCAGCGCCAGGCGCTGGGTGTGTGTGGAGGGTGGAGGTCCCCGGGGAAGCTTCTAGTATCTCCGAAGGACAGCATGTGTGGACGCCCTTCTTCCTGGGGAGGCCGGGGGACCTGGCGGAAGCTGCCTCTTCTTCATCTGGGGCGATATAAGTGGAGCCCAGAGAGGGCAAGTGACTTTCCTGGGGCGACCCAGCAAATCCATGACGGGACAGGATGGGGGCCCTGGTCCCAAGTCTAGACCCTTGATATCTCTCTCTCCTCTCTCTCTCCGTCTCTCCATCTCTCTGGCTCTCTGTCTCTCTCAGAGATTAGAGGCCTCACTCTGTCACCCAGGCTGGTGTGCAGCGGTGTGATCACAGCTCACGGCAGCCTCAAGCTCCTGGGCTCGGGCGAGCCTCCCACCTCAGCCTCCTGTGTAGCCTGGACAACAGGCACACGCCACCACACCCGGCTAATTTCAAAGCATTCTGTAGAGACAGGGTCTCGCTGTGTTGCCCAGGCGTGCCTGAACTCCCGGCCTCGAGCGACCCTCCCGCCCGGCCTCCCGAGCGCTGGGACTGCACGCACAAGCCACGCCCAGCCTCGCCCGCTGCTTTTCCTTCTCTGACGCCCTCCTCACCTCCTTGCAGGGAGTACCTGAGTGCACAGCAGGCCGAGCTGGATCACCTGTCCGGACGCCACAAGGATGCCAGGAGGAATTCCAGGCTGGTGAGGCCCTCCGCCCCCTCCCCACCCGGCCTCCCTCCCGCCCGCCCGTCTGGGTCAGAACTCGGAGGCTCACGGGGCAGCCTCACTCTGGCCCTGACGACCTCACCAGGGGCCAGCAGTCCCCGCCCCCGAGGCGCCACCACACCCACTCATGTTCTAGAAGGATCTCTGAGCGGGCAAGGGTGTGGGCGTGAGTGTGTTCCCGGGGTCCTACTTTACAGGCCGTGGCCATCGGGCGTCTGAGACCCAGGCGGCTTACGTGACGCCAGGAGAGTGGGCCAGGGCGACTGAGTGTGGCCCGGCCCCTGTGCTGTCGGGAGGAAGCCCATGTGCTCCCCGGTGTCTGGCGGCCCAGTGGTCTTCCCGCCATCGTCAGGGCAGCCCTTCTGAGGCCCTGGTTCCTGCCCAGCCCGAGCTCACCCGCTCTGGGCCTTTGCCTCCCCCTCAGCAGAGCCAGACTTGGCAAAACCACAACAAAAATAGGATGTCCGGTTAAATTTGATTTTCAGAGGCTAGACACAGCAGCTCACGCCCATAATCCCAGTGCTTTGGGAGGCCGAGGCCGGAGAATTGCTTAAGGCCGGGAGGTTGAGACTAGCCTGGACAGCATAGCAAGGCCCCATCTCTGCAAAAAAAAATTGTCTTTTGAGGTGGAGTCTCCCTCTGTCGCCAGGCTGGAGTGCAGGGGCACGTTCACGGCCACCCCCTTGACCTGCTGGGCTCAGGCGACCCTTCTGCCTCAGCCTTCCCACTAGCTGGAACTACATGCACACACCATCACGCCCAGATAATTCTTGATTTATTGTAGAGATGCGGTCTCACCAAGTTATCCAGGGTGGTCTCAAATCCATGGGCTCAGGCAGTCCTCTTACCTTGGCTTCCCAAAGTGCTGAAATTATACGTGTGAGCCACCGTGCTCGGCCTACAAAAATATTTTTTAAAAATTAGCCAGGCATGGTGGTCCCAGTTACTCGGGAAACTGAGGCGGGAGGACTGCTTGAACCTGGGAGGTTGAGGCTGCGGTGAGCCGTGATTGTGCCACTGCACCCCAGCCTGAGCAACAGGGTGAGACCCTGTCACTAAATAAATAAACAAATTTGATTTTCTGACAACACATAACTTTTTTAGTATAAGTATATCCCGTGCGATCTTTGGGACATACTCAGACTAAAGCAAGTACTCATTTATCGGAAGTTTAAACTTTAACCAGGTGTCCTGTGTCTTCTCTGGTGACACAGCCGGGATCCCTCTGCTCAGGGACCTCCACTCCTCTGGCCGGAGCGCCTTTCTTTCCAACCTGGGAAGTCCCTCCAGGCTGCCCTGGGAAAGCTCCCCCGTCCCTCAAGGGTGGGACGGGAAACAGGCTGGGAGGCCTGCGGTGGGGGCCTCCCTCCCTCCCCCTGAAGCCCGCCGGCTCCCTGGAAGCCTGGCCAGGCAGGGGAGCGGGAACCTTCCTACCAAAACGATGCCCGGGGGCAGGGAAGGCCTGGGCCAGGCGGGTGGGAAGGCGGGGACTGTGGGTAAGCCAGCTGC
>NW_007248777.1:132012-133683 GCF_000164805.1 Carlito syrichta
GGACACCCAGGCTACCCTCCCCCTGGACGCCCCCTCCCCATCTCCTCCCCACCCCGTTTAACCCTGGAGGTCAGCCTCCTTTCTTTCTGGTTTCTCTCCCTGGTCACATCATCCTGTCAGTAGCTCTGGGCCAGCCATTGTCTTATAGAGACCACCGCTGTCTCCCGCTGTGACTCCTCCCCAGGGGGTCTCCAGCCTCGGAAATCCCTCCAGGCTCTGGAGTCAGAGACTCTCACCTCCATGCCAACAGCAGCCTGTTGCGCAATGTTTTCTTTATGAGTCGGGGTCTCACGCTGTCGCCCAGGCTGGAGTGCAGCGGCATGACCACAGGTCATTCCAGCCTCGACCTGCTGGGCTCAGGCCATCCTCCCGCCTCAGCCTCCCGAGTAGCCGAGGCTACAGGCGCCCCTCACCATGCCCAGCTAATTATTTTTCGGTAGAGACGAAGTCTCGCTCTGTTGCCCAGCCTGGTCTCCAACTCCTGGGCTCAAGCAGTCCTCCTGCCTCGGCCTCCCAGAGTGCTGGAATCACAGGCATGAGCCACCACGCCGGCCTGTTGTTGGACCACGTTTATTGGCCTCCGTATGGTCCAAGGCCTTGGCACTGCAGTGAGAGTTCCGTAGCCACTCCGAATTCTGGCCCTGGCAGGTTGAACGTCACAGGCGGGTACAGCAGCTGTCTGTCATGGGCCGCTTCACGGCTCCCCTTATTCTAGAAGTAACTCTAAGGCAGGCCAGTGTACAGAGGCGCGGGTGTTTTAGACGTCCCGACCCGCCAAGCCTGAAATATTTCCTCCCTAGCCCTTGAGAGACTGACAGAAAGGCTTGCCCACCCTGACCATATGCTTCTGTGTTGGCCGCAGCCTGGCCCCTGGCGTGAGTGGGCCAGTCCTGGGTGGGCCCCGGGTGGCTTGGATGGAGTTGGGAGTTCACATTTCCTGAGGCTTGAACTCCTGGGGGGGCGTCTGCCCCGCCCCTCCCCTCAAGTTTGTTTGATCGCGGCTGTAGCCACCCTGGAACCATCAAGTCACCAGATCCCGTCTGTGGCGTGCCTGCCGCACCCTTTACTCCTCCGAGCAGCCCTGGGGGGTGGGCACCACCCCTGCCCAGCTTTACACCCAAGGGAACGGAGCCCCAGAGAGGCAGAGTGACTTGCCTGGGACCCACGGCAGGGAGAGCCTGAGCTAGGCAAGGAACGGCCTCCCCCAGCATTGGCCGTGGCCTGGACATTGGCACACTTGGGAAGAAGCAGGGCTTTTGCCCTTGACTCTGAGTTCGGATGCCCGGGACAGAGCCTCCCGGGCTCTGCCACCTTCTCTCCGCTTCCTCCCACAGGCTTTCTATTACGACCTGGACAAGGTGAGTCCGTGAACTCGGCACGGAGGGCTGGGCCCGGCTGGATGGGAAGACGTCTGCCGCGCCGCGGCTGTCCCGTGGGCGGAATGCCTGGGCTTCCTCCCATTTAGGAGGGGGTAAACTGAGCCTCGGACAGGGGGCTGGCTGGGCTCTGGGCCTGCGCTCTACATTAGGGTGGTGGCTGGCGGGACCCAGGCCACGTTCAAAGCACCTGCCCTTTTCCCGGGAGAAGCAAACGCGCTCCGTGGAAAGGCACGTCCGCAAGATGGAGTTTCACATCAGCAAGGTGAGCGGCTCCCGGGCGGCACGAGGGCGG
>NW_007248777.1:133703-134442 GCF_000164805.1 Carlito syrichta
GGGGGGAGAGGCGGCAGCGTTGGGGGGGTCCTGGGCGGCTCGGCCTGCTGGGTTCCAGGAGCGGGGGACGGTCCCCTGGGCGCGGGAGCGGCCGGAAGGAGCTGAGGGCGAGCCGGGCGTCTGGGGCCAGTAGCGGTGCAGCGAGGGCTCACCCCGAGGTGGGCCTCCTAGGACGCCGGGGCTCCCCCAGGGCCATGTGGGCCCTTTCCTCAGTCGGTGCAGAAAGACCTTGGGCGCAGTCTGAGAGGACTGGGAGGGCTGAGTCCCTGCAGCCCAAAGCACAGACAGGAGAGCAGAGGCCGGAGAGCAAGGTTCGCCAGGGTCAGGCTGTGGGTCTGCCAACCCTTGACGGGCTTGCTGCACCCGCCGGTTTTGCAGTCGAGGACTCGGGCGAGGGGCAGGTGTGATCCCTGTCCCGGGGCTCCTGCTTTCGAGGTCGGGGTGCACCCGCTGAGCTGCCTGGCTCAGGCCGCTGTGCCAGCTGTGTGCCTCCTGCAGGTGGACGAGCTGTACGAAGACTACTGCGTCCGCTGGCGCCTGCGGGACGGCGCCTCCAGCATGCAGCGGGCCTTTGCCCGGTGCCCGCCCAGCCGCGCCGCCCGCGAGAGCCTGCAGGAGCTGGGCCGCAGCCTGCACCAGTGCGCCGAGGTGGGCTGGGCGGCTCGGGGAGGGCGGCGGGGGGGACCCGGCCGGGCCCGGCAGCCGCTGAGCCGCTGTGGGCTTCGCAGGACATGTGTCT
>NW_007248777.1:134834-144611 GCF_000164805.1 Carlito syrichta
GAGGAGGAGAAGGCGTTCATCCCCGCCCTGCACGAGGACCTGGACATCAAGGTGGGCTGCATCCCGGGCCGGGCGGGCGCCGGGGGCCGGGCTCAGACACCAGCCTCCGCCTGCCCCCAGGTGACGGAGCTGCGGGGCCTGAGCTCGCTGGTTGTGGGCGCCGTCACGTGCGACATCGCCGACTTCTTCACCACGCGGCCGCAGGTGGTGGTGGTGGACATCACCGAGCTGGGCACCATCAAGCTGCAGCTGGAGGTGCTGTGGAGGTGAGTGGGGCCGCCCCCCGCGCCGGCCACACCCGGCCCGGCATCGCCACGGCATCCCCCGCTGCGTCCCTGCCCCTGGCCCTGGCCCGTCTCACTCCCACCCTCAGTCAGGCTGAGGCCCAGGCATCTCTGCAGCCCTTTGGAGGTTTTCTGTCTGTCTTTGAGACAAGGACTCACTGTGTCGCCCAGGCTGGAGGACAGTGGCGCAGTCACAGCTCACTGCAACCTTGAACTCCTGGGCTCGAGCTGTCCTCCTGCCTGGGCCTCCCAAAGTCCTAGGATCACAGGTATGAGCCACCGTGCCTGGCCCTCTCTGAATTTTTTTTTTTTTTTTTTGAGTCAGAGTCTTCCTGCCAACCAGGCTGGAGTGCAGTGGCACGCTCCCGGCCACGGCAGCCTCGACCTGCTGGGTTCAGGCGATCCTCCCACGTCAGCCTTCCAAGTAGCTGGAACGACAGGCACGCACTACCATGCCCGGCTTATTGTTTTGATTTACTGTAGAGATGAGGTCTCGCCAAGTTACCCAGGCTGGACTCAAACCCCTGAGCTCAGGCAATCCTCCTATTTTGACCTCCCCAAGTGCTGGGATGACAGGTGTGAGCCACCACGTCTGGTTCTGTTCTCACTTCTATTAAAGCCCTAGGGAGGGGACAGGGCTGGGCAGGGGACAGGACACCTGCCAGGGGCCTCTTGGCATGGCTTCTAGAAGGAGGCTCGCCTGTATCCAGCAAGGCCCCATCCTGCTTCCTCGCTCCTGGCTGATCCCGGCTGCCCCCCAGGCCCAGGACTGTTTGGTCACCCGAGTCCCCTCTGGGCTGCAGACCCACGAGCCCTATGTTCCTGCGGCAGACAGTCCTGACTGGGGGAAGGGGGCTTCGTGCAGCTCCACGACCATGAACGCAGGTTCTCCAGAGCTCTGTGTCCCACATGGGCCCCGCCTGTCCCCGGGGGTCCCTTCCTATTCCCAGGCGGGTGCTGCAGGAGTGACCAGCTGAGAGGCACCTCCTCTGCTCCGGCCAGCTCTCTCCCTCCCAGAGTGGGCACTGGCCCAGGGGTCGTCAGAGGACCCAGAGGAGCAGGTGACACCCCTGCGGCCTTGGGTTCTCACTGTCTGCGGGGCGGGGCCCACTCTGGACGGGAGCCCCAGGTGGTGGGCAGCTCCTGGGGCAGCCCCAGGAGCCCGGGCAGGGCAAGCTTCTGCGGCCACTCCACTCACGGCGGGGTTGTGCGGTCAGGCTGGGTGAGCGGAGCCTCCGTGCAGATGAGAGGCTTCCTGGGGCGGGGGGTCTCGGAGACCCTCTAAGGCAGGGCTGCCGGGGCTCGCGCTGGACTCCGCCTCTGCCGTGCATGCCCCACCCACATCCTTCTTTCAGGGCACCCCCTTCACCGACAGGACTCTGACACGGGAGGGGCAACAGCGAGGGTCCCCGACCAGTCTCGGAGCTTCCCCACGGGGCCTCTAGGGGGTGGTGCTCACGCGTGTGGTGGCCGATCTCCGGCCATGGCGGAGGACCTGGGGTGGTGGCCGTCTGGGCACGGTTTCCAAGGGGGCTGGCATGTGGGACCGACGGTCCCTGGGCTGTGCCGTGACCTTGACCTTGGCCCTGGCCCCAACCTCCATGTCCTCACAAGTCTACCTGCACGGCGATGTCTGAAGGGCGTCACGCTCTGGCGGCCTTAAGCCTCCGGGCTGAGCCACCTCCCGTGTGACTGGGCCCCGTCCTCGCGGCCGGCCCTGATGCTGGCCTGGGCCGGTCACTTTGCTCCCTCCCTGTCCACGGTCATCAGGGGGCGGAGGAAGGACTCGTGTCACCCCCCACACGCCTTATGCACCTGGGAGAGCCAGTTCTTATTGCTGAGATGAGGACCACCGCCCCGGAGCCGCTGAGCCGCCGCCCATCTGAGCCCAGCACGGCCTCCGGGCACGGGTGACGCTGGCCTCTGGTCTCTCCTCCAGCCCGATGGACAGTGAGAGCCTCCTGCTGTCGCCCAGCCCCACAGGCAGGCTCTCCGTGGGCAGCAGGAGGGGCCCCCTGTGCAGCTGGACGCCCCCCAGCACCCCCAGCTTCCGGGAGCGATACTACCTGGTGAGTGGCCGGGTGGGCGCGTGGGCGGGCGGAGCCTGGTGCTGGGGCAGGAGCCCGGGGCGGCCGCTTGGGCCGACCCTGGCGTCTTCTGGGCCTTTTCTGCTGCTGCTGCCAGTCCTCCATCCTGGCCCAGTTCCGGGCTCGGCGGGGCCTCTGGACACCCAGGGCCCTCTGGGGGGTTCCGGCACTCAGCCACGGCCTTGGCTGCATTTCCCTGGTTTTACATTTAACACAGAGATCCGGGGGCGGCTGCTTGACGTGGCAGAGAGGGCAGTGCCTCCCTCCCGTATGTCCCGGGGTCGGGGTCTCCCCCCCCGAGAGCCAGCTCTGCTGTCAGTTTCTTCCACGTTCTTCTGGAAAAGCTCTGGGCCATCTGTGAGCAAACTCATACTCCCCTCCAAAGCCAACTCCACGGTGGCCTTAAAAGCTTTCATTTGAGTGGGGTCTTGCCGCATCTGTCACCCAGGCTGGAGTGCAGTGGCACAATCCTGGCTCACTGCAGTCTCAGCTGCCTAGGCTCAAGTGAACCTTCTGTCTCAGCCTCCCAGGTAGCTGGGACTGCAGGCACACACAATCATGGCTCATTTTTTTATTCTTACTTTTATTTTTATTTGAAGTCTCACTCTGTCACCCAGGCTGGAGTGCAGTGGCACACTCACAGTCACCACAGCCTCGACCTGCTGGGCTCAGGCAATCCTTCCGCCTCAGCCTTCCAAGAACCTGGAACCATAGGTACACACCACCACACCCGGCTAATTCCTTTTTTTGATTTATTGTAGAGATGAGATCTCGCCAAGTTGCTCAGGCTGGTCTTGAACCCCTGGACTCAGGCATTCCTCTCGCCTTGGCCTCCCAAAGTGCTGGGATGACAGGCTTGAGCCACCATGCCTGGCGTCATTTTAAAAATATTTTTGTAGAGACGAGGTCTCACTATGTTGCCCAGGCTGGTCTCGACCTCCTGGGCTCAAGCAAGCCTCCTGCCTTGGCCTCTCAGAGTGCTGGGATGCCAGGCATGAGCCACTGCACCTGGCACAGCCTCCTCACTCTGTATGTACACTGCATAGACGTCCACACCGGCTGCTTTGTACTTTAACACGTGGAGGTTTTGGTTTTTCGCTACTACCTATGACAAGGCAGTAAGAAGCCTTGTCCACACGCCGTCCCCCATAAGTGTGTCTCCCCAGAGCAGGGCCCCAGTGAGGGTCCCGGGGTCCTCGCGGTGGTGTGGCTGCACACTGGCACGTGGAGGGGGCGGCTCCGACCCACCCCCAATAGGGAGCTCCAGGAACAGCGACCGAAGAAGGACTTCCTGTCCTGCCCAGGGGGAGGGTGGCACTGCGGGCCGTGGGTGGGGAGGGCAGCCTCCACGAGCCTGGGACTGGAGGAGTCGGGGGGCCCTCGGTCGGGAGTGGCGGTGCCCAGCACGCCTGTCCGTGGCCACGCGCGCGGACGCTGCGGCCAGACGGCCCAGGTTCAAGCTCTGCCTCTGCTTCTCATCTGCTGTGAGGCCTTGGGCAATCACTCAGCCTTTCCGGACTTCCGTGTGTGCATCCTACAAAGAGGAAGACCCGGACTGCTCTTCGGGGCTGTCGTGAGGGGAGTGAGTGAATCTTTGGGAAATGCTTTTAAAATGCCCGACAAAAACAGACGGTGCCGTGTGAGCATTGACCGCTGCCCTCGGTCTGACTGAGGGGCGAAGGGTCCGTGTGCCCAGATTCGGACCCCGGCACCGCGCTCCCCACCCGTGTGGCCAGGACCTGTCCCAAGTTAGCGCCGTGCCACCCTCGTGGCGGGTCCAGTGGGGATGACGGGAGACCCCGCGGCAGGCAGGCATGCGTGGATGCTGGCCACGGCGGATGCTGTTTCTATGGTCACACGCACCCTAGGTTCATTTGTTCACTTCGCGCATTCGAAACTATATGCCAGGCCCTGCTCTAGGCCAGGCCAGGACTGTGCTTCCTCCAGGGAGCTGACATTCTATGCGGGAGACAGACAACATCAAAACTGGATGGCGCAGCCTGCCCGAGGGGCCCCGGGAAAACGGCAGGAAGGGCGGAGCCAGGTTGGAGTTGGCATTTAGAAGAGGTATCGCCAGGCGCAGTGGCTCAAGCCTGTCATCCCAGCACTTTGGGAGGCCGAGACCAGGGGACTGCCCGAGCCCAGGAGTTCAAGACCAGTCGGGGCAACTTGGCGAGACCAGGTCTCTACGGAAATCAAAAAATTAGCCGGGCGTGGTGGCGCGTGCCTGTAGTCCCAGTTACTCGAGAGGCTGAGGTGGAAGGCTCCCCTGAGCCCAGGAGGTTGAGGCTGTGTTGAGCCGTGATTGGGCCACTGGTGACACAGTGAGCCCAGGAGACAGAATGAGACCCCGACTCAAAACAAAACAAAGCAAACAGGTGTCCAGGGAAGGGTCCCAGGGAAGGTGACGCCTGAGTGAGGACCTGAGGAGGTGAAGGCGTATGGAGAAGAACATTCTGGGCAGAGAGCAGCCTGTGCAAAGGCCCCGAGGCAGGGTTGTAAGGACGAGCCTGGAGGACATGGGCGGCAGCAGGGGGCTGCCAGGGCTGGAGAGCAACAAGTTGGAGGGGTGGGGCAGAGGGGTGACGGGGGGCTGTGTGCGCCTCTGCTGGCCACCTCTGTGGACCTGTCAGCCGGAGGACTTGCAGGGCGGCATCTATCGGCCCCGTGGGGCCATGCGTGGCCCCGGGTGGCTGGTGAGGCTGCTCTGCGTCCCCTCTCCAGTCCGTCCTGCAGCCGGAGCCGAGGACCCCCACCCTCCTCAGCTACCTGTCCGCCAGTGAGCTTCAGGGGCCCGGCCTGCGGAGCCAGAGTCAGGAGCTGCCCGAGATGGACTCCTTTAGCTCTGAGGACCCCCGAGACACAGAGACCAGCACGTCGGCCTCCACCTCCCATGTGGGTTTCCTGCCCGTGGCCCTCGGCCTCAGTGCCTCCACTGAGGAGGCCCGGGAGGACCCCCTGCCCCTGGGCTTCCTGCCGGACATGGCCCGCCCGGCGAGGGGCTTGGCTGTGGAGCGGCCCGGCTGGAGAAACTTGGGGGTGGAGGGCCCCAGCCTGCAGCGGGGCTCCCCGGGGCCCAACGGCACCGCCCTGAGCGGCCGGGAAGGCCAGGAGGCGGGAGACCCGGGGGACGGCACAGATGGGTCGAGCTTGGAGGGGCCTCTGCAGGATGTCCTGGCTCTGCTGGGGTCCATGGACCCCGCCCCACCCCAGGTCCGGGAGCTGGAGCACCAGGTCCTTGGCTTCCACGGCCGGCTGAAGGTACGCTCACAGGCCCGGGTCGGCAGCCTGGTCTCCCCCAGCGGCCCCTGGCGGGCAACACCCTGCAGGGCCTCAGTTTCCCCATCTGACAGGCAGAATGACAATGCCCGCGTCGGGCTGGGGGAGGGTCCGAGGAGGAAGCTGGGGCTCGTGGGGGGAGAACGTGCTCTGCGACCCCCCAGGACCTGGCCCGTCTCACCTTTTCTGACCTGGGCAGGCAAGGCCGCTGCTTCACGTTAAGAACTCAATTCAGGGCCGGGCAGGGCAGCTCATGCCTGTGATCCCAGCACTCTGGGAGGCCGAGGCAGGAGGATCGCTTGAGCCCAGGAGTTCGAGACCAGCCTGGGCAACGTAGAGAGACTTCGTCTCTACAAAACATCAAAAAATTAGCTGGGCATGATGGCGCACACCTGTCGTCCCAGCTACTTGGGAGGCGGAGGCGGAAGGACCGCCTGAGCCCAGGAGGTCGAGGCTGCGATGAGCTGTGCCTGTCCCCCTGGCCTCCAGCCTGGGTGACAGCGTGAGTCTCTGGCTTAAAAAAACAAAAGAAAGAAAGAACCAAATGTGGGGTGTTGTCGGGTCAGAGCTGGCTCCACAGAAGACCCCAAGCCTGCCTCACCCACACCTCCCCCTGCCCCCAGCCGTCTCCTGGTCAGGGCTCAGGCCGGCGGTCGATTCACAGGAGGGCCTCGGTGGCCAGCAGCTGCTAGCGATGCTGACAGGGCAGATGACTTTATTCTGCCTTATTGTTTACATAAATTTAAATGAACATGAAATACAGCCGGACACGGTGGCATGCCTGTCGTTCCAGCACTTTGGGAGGCTGTGGCGGGAGGATCGCTTGAGGCCGGGAGTTGGAGGCTGCAGCGAGCTATAAGTGCACCCGGCACTCTAACCTGGCCTCAGCAAGACCCTGTCTCGAAAAGTAAATACCCATAAAATGAAATGTGTAACACCAGCACCTACTGACACGTCAATTACGAAACGATCCTCTTGTGTAAGACACACGCGGGCAACTAGGTGAGACCTCTCTTCAGACATTTAGTTTTAATTGTTGCCTCCCCGCCCTCACCCTCAACGTCACAATTCGGCACAGGGGGAAAGAATGTCACTTTAAAAAAGTTATTTTATCTTTGAAAAGTTAACAGGGATGAGGTCTCACCATGTTGCCCAGGCTGGTTTCGAACTCCTGGGCTCAGGCAGTCCTCCTGCTTCGGCCTTCTCAAAGTGCTGAGGTCCCAGTGTGAGCCACCAGCCCCGGCCCAACTTTCTGTTCCTCTTTTCTTTCTTCTTTTGAGAGGCAGGGCTTGCTCTGTTGCCCAGGCGAGGTACAGTTGTGCGACCATAGCTCCCTGTGGCCTTGAACTCGTGGGCTCAAGTGATCCTCCTGCCTCGGCCTCCAGAGTGTTCGGACGACAGGCGCCTGCCACCACGTCTGGCTAATTTTTTACCATTCTTTTTTGTAGAGATGGGGGTCTTGCTACGTTGCCCAGGCTGATGATTTTTAAATTACTTTTAAAATATGGTGTAGGTCAGGCAAACACCTCTTCTCGGAGCTCAGAAGCTGTCCGGTCAGCCTGCTATTCTGGGTTTCTCTTCCCCGGGGAAGCAAGGAGAGACAGGGATTGGAGGTAGCCCCCCTGAGGGGCGGGAAGCCTGCTGCAGCCACTGGTCAGGCCATCCCGGCCTCTGCTGCACACCCAGGCATGTGCCTGTAGTCCGCTGCACTCTAGCCGGGGCAAAAAAGTGAGGCCCCACAAAGAAAGAAAGAAAGAAAGAGAGAAAGAGAGAAAGAGAGAGAGAGAGAGAGGGAGGGAGGGAGGGAGGGAGAGGGAGGAAGGGAGGCGAGAGAGAGAGAGAAAAAGAAAGAAGAAAGAAAGAAGAAAGAAAGAAAGAAAGAAAGAAAGAAAGGAAGGAAGAAAGGAAGGAAGAAAGAAAGAAAGAAAGGGCGGCCTGGCCCTGCTGGCTTGTTCCCGTAGCAGGAGTCCTGGGGACCACAGCGGCTCCACTTTGGGGAGGCACCTGTCTCTGCTCCCATCGTCCTGTCTGGAGACTTAGCCCTTGTCACAGGCCACTTGAGGGGGACCTGGGGGCACCACACTGAGGGACGGTGGCCAGGGACGGTGTGCGGGAGGGGGCCGGCCGCGGTGGGTCGGCGGTGGGGCTCAGGCTGGGCTGCTCCGTCCACAGCTCCGCGGAGCCCGGCGGGGGTCCGCGTCGGCCGAGAGCCTGATGGAGTGCGTCCTGGAGAGCTTTGCCCTTCTCAAGGCCGACTTTGCCCCCGACCTGCCAGCCCTGGGTGGCGGCTCCCCGGGTCCCCGGTGAGTGCCCCCCTGCCGGCTTCCTGCTTCCCTCCTGGTCCGTGGCCTCCAGTGCCCTGGGCCCAACGGGCCACAGGATTCCTCGGGCCTCCCCATCCCTGCACCCACTGGCTCCAGGAAGGCCCTGTAACTGCGGAGTGAGGGGTCACCCCTTCCTGGTCCCGAGCTTTCTGCTCCAAGGAGTGGGCTCTGTTATTTTTAAATCTGAAAAGTAACAGTCGCGGGCCAGGTGTGTGGTTCCAGGCTGTAAGCCCAGTACTTTGGGAGGCCGAGGCGTGAGGCCAGGAGTATGAGACCACGACCACGTGCACAGCTGGCATGCCATCCCTGCACCCAGCCCAGGTGCAGCAGCCCCCGTGCCCGCCCCATCCTGCCACTGGGCCCATGCCGCCCCGCCTGCCCCGTCCCCCAGCCGCAGGCCTCCGGTGGCGAATCTCACAGCGGAGGGCAGGGTCGAGACTCCTGGTGGTCTCTCTGTCCCTCCGGGGGACATGGCCTTTCCAGCGGATACGCGGGTGTCACCTCAGCCCTTCCTGAACCGCCGGGAGCTGGGCAGGCCCAGGGCCAACTCTGCCGGGCAGCGAGCTCGGTGTGGGGTGCTCCTGCTGGCCATGTTCACTCACCTCACGGGCCGAGCGTGGGTTCCTGGGCCCACTCTACAGAGGAGTCAGCTGAGGGACGCCGGCCGTCCAGCCACGGAGCCGGGATCAGCCTGAGCTCAGTCTCGGGTTCTCACGGGATCTCCGGAACGGCTGGGCCCCGCCCGCCCCAGCCTGGCGGCGCCCCCCAGCCCCGGTTGTGGGCCGGGCCATCTTCTGCTCCAGCCCTCCCGGGTCCTTCCTGGGTGAAACCCTGGGGCTGCAGCTCCAGGGCAGAGTGGGCTTCCTCCACCCCAGGGAGCCGAGGGGCCGCCACCACCAGGGTCATCCGTTCTCCTTTCGTCTCAGGAAGGGCAGGACCCCGCCCCCACCGCCACCCCTGAGAGCATCCTCTGGGGAGCTCACGGCAGGCGCCCCCGAGCTGGACGTGCTGCTGACGGCCCACCTCTGCATCTGCAAGGCTCTGCTGCAGGTGGCCGGGCACGGGGCAGGCTGGGGGTGGGGGTGGGTGAGGGGACCCGGGAACAGGCTGGGGACGGGGAGTCCTCTCTGCAAAGGGCCCCTTGGGAAGCCAAGTTCCCATGAGAGCCAAGGACATGGAAGGGGCTTCTGTGGGGGTACGGGCAGGTCGGGGTGAACCCCCCTGCGGGCCTCAGCAGCCCAAGCCCTGAGCCAAGGGTGGCTGTGGCTATCCCCTCGGTAGGTGCCACAACCCCGGTGCCACCTGTTCAACCAGAAGGAACACGTATTGGCTCTTGGTATTGAAAGGGCTCAGAGATGGGCTGCAGGCCCAGCTGGATCCAGGCATTCAAGTGCCGTTGCAGTCAGCGCTCTCCCTCTCAGCTCTGCTTTGCGTGTGGACTGACTCCACCCCCAGGCAGGCAGAAGAGGCAAAGGTGGCCCCGGCTGCTCAGCCTGCGTGCCATCCGCTCAGCGACCTTGGCAAGGGGGGGTCCCCAGGGACAGCTGACCCGAGGGTACATCCACACTAACCTGGAGCATCGGGGGCTGCTCCCCAGAAACTGGCCTCCTCTAGCTTGGCAAGGATGGTCCGGGAGTGCCTCCTGGAGGAGGTGGCACGGCAGACGCAGGTTCTGGAGCTGCTTTCTGTCCTGGACGCTGAGAAGCTCAGCAAGGCGACCTCGGTCGAAGAGAGTAAGTCCCTTGCCGGGCACCCACCGGCCAGCGGCGGTGCGATCCGAGCCTGGGTGGCCCTGCGCCTTCC